>NW_006400145.1:1328440-1362853 GCF_000299155.1 Elephantulus edwardii
GTCCTAGGTCCATGATCCACCTTGAGTTGGTTTTTGTATATGGAGTGAGGTGTGGATCTTGCTTAAGTCTTCTGCAGATAGTTTTTTCCATTCTGTCAACACCATTTGTTAAAAAGGCTATCGTTTCCCCACCTAACTGATTTCATCTCCTTGTCAAAAATCAGTTGACCATAAATAGATGGGCTGATTTCCGAGTTCTCAATTGTATCCCATTGACCTATGTGTTAGTCATTGTACCAGTACCATGCTGTCTTAACTACCACGGCAGTGCAGTAAATCAGGGAGTGAGATGCGTCCTATCTTTTTTCCTATTTTTAAGGAGTGCTTTGCTCATTCGGGGCTTCTTTCCATTCCAAATGAAGCTGGAGAGTGCCTTTTCCATCTCGTTGAAGAATGGGATTGGTACTTGTATTGGGATTGCATTGAATGCGTAAATTTCCTTTGGTAGTATTGCCATTTTCACAATATTGAGTTTTCCTATCCATGAGCAAGGGATAGTCTTCCACTTCTCCAGGTCTCTTTTTGTTTCTTGTAGTAATGTTTTGTCATTTTCTTTGAATAGATCTTTTGTGCTTCTAGTTATATTTACTCCCAAATATTTTATCTTGTGGTTAGCTATTGTGAAGGGTATTGTTTTTCTTAGCTCTGGCTCTGTATTCTCTTTGTCACTGTAGAGAAATCCAACTGATTTTTGTATGTTGATCTTGTATCCTGCTACTTTGCTGAACTGGTCAACTATGTGCAATAGTTTCTTTTATACTGGTTTATTTACAAAGTTCATATATATTGTTTTTCATACTGGATCTTTCCCATTTCCTTTACCCAACCTTCCCTCCACCCATCAAATTGTGCAACTGTATGATTAACTATGCCCTCCTCTGCTGCCCATACTCATTCCTCTGCTCACTCCCTCTCCTCACTTGTATCCTCATACTCATTTTACAATAATGTTCTTGTATAGTATTTGTCCTTATGGAACTGAGTTCACTTAGCATAATGCTCTCCAGTCCCTCCCAAGTTAGGTGATAATTTATAAAATAATAGCTACTGCATGTTAATGTACCATAATTTCTCAATCCATTCATTTGTGGTTGGACATTTGGATTGTTTCCATGTTCTGGTGATGGTAAATAACACTGCTATGAACACTAGTATATGAGTCTCAGTTTGTGCCTCAGTTCTCATTCTAAGCAGTGGAATAGTTGGGTCATATGGAATTTCTGTGTTCAGCTTTTTGAGGAAATGGCAAACTTCCTTCCAGAGTGGTTGTACTATTTTATAATCCCATCAACAGTGTATAAGATTTCCTATCTCTCCACATCCTCTCCAACATTTATTACTTGGTGTCCTGTTATATTTTGCCACTGGTACTGGAGTGAGATCGTATATCATTGTGGTTTTGATTTGCATCTCTCTCTCTCTTTTTGTCAGTGATTTTGAGCATTTCTTCATGCATCTGTTTGCCACCTGAATGTCTTCCTCTGTGAAAAGTTTTTCCATGTCTTTTGCCCTTTTTGTATTTGTTTTATCAGTCTTTCCTTGTGGATGCCCTGTAGGATTCTGTAAACTTTTGATATGAGACCGTTGTCTGAAATGTTATTGCCATATGTTTTTCTCCAGTGAGTAGGTTTTCTTTTCACTCTGTTGGAAATTATTTTTGTTGCACACAGGGATTTAATCTTTAGAATGTCTCATTCATCAATTTTAGCCTGTCCAGACTGAGCATTTCTGGCTGTATTTGGATGTCTCTTTGTACCATAGACTAGGCTGTCTAAGCTTGATGCCAGTTTGTATCTTATGAACTTTATGGTTTTGGGCTTTACTCTCATGTCTCTGATCCACCTTGAGTTGATTTTCGTGTGTGGTGTGAGATGTGAATCCCGTGTCAACTTTCTGCAGGTAGCAGTCTAGTTTTGCCAACACCGTTTGTTAAAGAGATTGTCATTTTCCCATTTGATAGGTGTTGTTTTTCCTTGTTGAACATCAGTTGACTGTAGATTGATGGGTCCACTTCTGGGTTCTCAATTCTGTTCCATTGGTCTATGTGCCTGCCGTTGTACTAGTACCATGCTGTTTTGATTACTACCGCTGTGTAGTAGGTTTTGAGGTCAAGGAGTGCTCTGCCTCCCACTTCATTTTTTCAGAAGTGTTTTGCTTATTTGGGGAATCTTTGTTTTCTTGACGTTGAGCTTCAATCCGTATTGAAGACTACAGTCCTTGACCTTCTGCAACAAATACTTTAAACGCTTCTCAGTTTTGGCAAGCAAGGTTGTGTAATTTGCATAGCACAGATTGTTGATGAGTCTTTTTCCAATCCAGTTCCTCCTCATAAAGTGTAGCCTCCCCGATGATCTGTCTCTCATATGTTGTTGTTTTTATGTGTCATTGAGTCACTTGCGACTCATAGTGACCCTATGTACAACATCCCTTAATCCTGCCCTATTCTATGCCAATCTTACTGCCTCTGACACACCTACCCCCATTACCCCAGTCACAGAATCAATCCATCTAATCAAGGGTCTTACTCCCTTATGATGTCCCTACACCCTCCCAAGCATGACGTCCCTCTCCAAACAGTGGTCCCGCCTTGCAACATGTCCAAAGTATGTCAGACCAAGCTGCAGAATCCTTTCCTTGAAGGAGCATCCTGGCTTCACCTTCTCAAGGATGAACGCGTTTGTCCTCCTAGCAGTCATGTTTTATTCAATACTTTTCTCTGGCACCGTATTTCAAAGGCATCAATTCTCCTTCTATCATCCCTAGTCTTTGTCCAGATTTCTGATGCATAGCAAGTAATTGCAAAGACTGTGGTGTAGATCAGGTTCACCTTAGTCTCCATACTGGCATCATTGCTCTTCAGTACTTTGGAGATGTCTCTGACAGCAGACTTTCCCAATGCAATATGTCTTTTTATTTCCTAGCTTCCAGAACTAAGAGTATTGATTATGAAGCCAAGCAAACTGAAGCTATTAACAATCTCAATCTCTTCACCATCTATCATGTTGCTGCCAATCAGCCCAGTGGTGAGAATCCTTGTTTTCTTGATGTTGAACTTCAATCCATATTGAAGGCTGCAGTCCTTGACCTTCTGCAGCAAGTGCTTCAAGTTCTCCTCAGTTTCAGTTAGCAGGGTTGTGTTACCTGTATAACGTGTACTGTTGAGTCTACCACCAATCGTGATGCCACAATATTCCTCATAGAACCCAGCCTCCCAGGTAATCTGTTCTGCATAGAGATTGAAAAGGTATGGAAATAGGACACATCCCTGGTGTACACCCTTCCCAATTCTGAACCATGCAGTGTTTCCTTGCTTTCTTCTAATGACTGCCTTCTGGTCCAAGTATAGGTTTTGCATAAAAACAGTGAAGTGTTCTGGGATTCCTATTCTTCTCAGAGTCAGCCACAGTTTGTTGTGATCCACACAGTCAAATGCCTTTGCATAGTCAATATAACACAGACAGACATTCCATTGTTCCTCTCTGCTTTCAGCTAAGATCCATCTAACATTAGCTATAGATTGAAAAAAAAATATGGAGACAGGATGCAACCCTGATTATTTCTTTCCCAATTTTGAACTATGCAGCGTTTTCCTGCTCTGTTCTGATGACTGCTTCCTGGTCCGAATATAGGCTTCTCATGAGCCCCATTAGGTGCTCTTGGATTTCCATTCTTCTTAGAGTTATCTACGATTTTCTATGATCCACGTGGTCAAATGCCTTTGCACAGCCAATGAAACACAGAGAGACATTCCTCTGGTTCTCTCTGCTTTCAGCCAAGATCCATCTGATATCGGCAATAATTTCTGAAGTGCCACGGCCTCATCTAAATCCAGCCTGTACTTGTGGCAGTTCTCTGTAAGTTTACTACTGTTCCAGTAGTTTTTAATAATCTTCAGCAGGCGTTTGTTTGATAATTTCCACACTCTGTCATATCACCTTTTTTTAAGAATGGGAATAAATATGGATCTCTTCTAGTCAGTTGGCCAGGTAGTTGTCCTCCTGATTTCTTGGCACAACCTGGAGATCCAGTCCAGGGCTGCATCTGTTCATTGAAATATGTCAATTGATATACCATCAATTCCTGGGGCCTTGTTGGTTGGATTTTTGGTTGGTTCCCCCCCTCCCCGCCCAATTCCTCTAGAGCAGCAGCTTAGCAAAAGGAGAAAGAGAGCAACATATCATTGGAGGAAGATTAAGGTATTTGCAAGAACAGGAATGTTAGGGAAATATGGTAAAGGAATCTAGAGGTGTTGAGCATGTCAGAAACTGATGATGGCACAGGATAGAGCAAGACTTAGATATGTTGTCCATAGGGTTTTTATGATTCATGGACATTTCAGAGGTACCCCACAACAGTAACAGCAACAGAGATGTTCGGGAGACAATCTAAATAGTAAATTACTTGATAAGACATTCTGTGAGCATACTGTGAAACGTTATGTCTAAAACTTCAACCAGAGCCCAGCTAAAGCAAAGTACATAGAGAGTTAATCACTGTGGCTTCCAGAGAAAATAGTGTATTCAGCATATTCCACCATTTGTCTATCCATCCATTCATATTTTTCCCTACTTTATTTTTGAAATCTGCATGTTCTGATTCCTAAATAAGACCAGAAACACCTTAAAAACCATAACATCTTATTATTTTCAATCCCTGCCAGAAGACTCAGGTAAGGCAGTTGGTAGGGGGTTACCCAACTAACCCAAAGGTAGGTCTCTAAGGCATTTAGAGTCCAACAGCAGCTCTGCCTGAGTAAAATGGGCATCCTTCACTCATGTCATTTATAGACTCTGAAAACCCACTGCAAGGTCACCAAGGACTTGATGGTAGTGAGAGAGAGAGTCAGACAGTCACTCTCTAATTAAGACCAAAATAAGATATTTTCCAATAAAGAAGAATTTACCCAGACCTGGAAACTAAAATGCAAGGTCCAAGAGCCTTGATGTACTTTGTTGTTGTTGTTATGTGCCATCGAGTGGTTTGTGACTCAGTGACCCTATGTACAAGAGCTGTAAATGCTGTTCTATCCTGTGCCAATCTAGTCATCTCAAACACATTTATTTCCACTGCCCCAGTCACAGAATCGATCCATCTCATCGAAGGTCTTCCTCTCCTTCGCCGCCCCTCCACTCTGCCAAACATGATGTCCCTCTCCAAGGACCAGTCCCTCCTTGCAACATGCCCAAAGTATGTCAAACGAAGCTTCAGAATCCTTTTTTTTTAGTTTTTTTATTATTATAAAATTTTATTAGTTTTAATGAACATTTACAGAGATTTTGGGTTTTCATTCATTAATTGTTGCACTGTTTTCTCCACCCTCCTCCCCAGTTCGTTCTTCTTCCCCCCCCATGTCTGTTTTAATTGTCCAATTGCCACAGTGCTTGTCAAAGCCAGTTCTGATTAATCTCCTTTGTCAGTGTGTCCCTTGCCATTCCCTATCACTCCTCCCTGAGAGAGACTTCACCCTGATTCATAAGGAAAAGGGGATGGCATATTCTCTTAGCTACTTCCTGCTGAAAAGGGACGCTGTGGGTTTCAGGGTGAAGGTCTTCTCTCACTACTCTAAAGGGCCCCTTGAAGCTTCAGAATCCTTGACTCCAAGGAACATTCTGGCTTCACCTTCTCCAGGACAAACCTGTTTGATCGCCTAATAGTCTATGGTTTATTCAACACTCTTCTCCAGCACCACAGCTCAAAGGCATCAATTCTCTTTCTATCATCCCTAGTCATTGTCCAGCTCTCTGACTGTTAACTATCTCAATCTCTTCACCATTCATACTGATGCTGCCAATTGGCCCAGTGGTGAGAATCTTTGTTTTCTTGCTGTTGAGCTTCAATCCATGTAGGAGGCTGCAGTCCTTGACCTTCTGCAGCAAGCGCTTCAGGTTCTCCTCAGTTTCAGCAAGTAGGGTTGTGTCATTTGCATAATGCAGGTTGTTGATAACTCTTCCACCAATCCTGATGCCACATTCCTCTTAGTATAGCCCAGCATCTTGGATGATCTGTTCTGCATACAGATTGAGAAGGTATGGAGGCGGAATACATCCTTGACGGACCCCTTTCTTGATTTTGCTTGGTTCCACAGTCAACACTCTTGGCACTAGTAGCTAGGAAATTAAAACGCGCATTGCCATGGGAAAGCCTGCTGTTAGGGACGTCTCCAAAGTACTGAAAAGCAATAGTGTCTCTTTGGAGACTGAGGTGTGTCTGATATAGTCCATGGTCTTTGCAATCACTTGTTATGCATCAGAGAGTTGGACAATGACCAAGGAGGACAGAAGGAGAATTGGTGCCTTTGAGATGTGGTGCTGGAGAAGAGTATTGAGAGTACCATGGACTGCTAGGAAAACAAACAGATTCATCTGGAAAGGGTTAAACCGGGTGGCTCTTTGGAGGCAAGGATTCTGAGGCTCTGTCTAACATACTTTGGACATGTTGTAAGAAGAGACTGGTCCTTGTAAGAAGAGAAGGACATCATGCTTGGGAGGGTGCAGGGACAGCGCAGGAAGGGAAGGCCCTCTATGACGTGGATTGATTCAGTGACTGGGGTTATAGGAATGGGAGTGTCAGAGACAGTGTGATTGGCACAAGACAGAGCAGAGTTTAGGGCTGTTGTGCATAGGGTCGCTATGAGTCACAAGCGACTCGATGGCACATAACAACAACAGTGTCTCCTTGCTCTGATGTACTATGGAAAGGAAAACTTTTCATTTTATCATAAATATTATCATTAATATCACATGTAAGCAAGATTCTGCTAAAAATTATCCAAAAATGACTGAAACAGCACATCAACAGAGAACTGCCAGATGTCTGGGTTAGAAGAGGGCATGGGTACTAGGGATATTATAGCTAATGTTAGATGGATCTTGACTGAAAGCAAAGAGTACCAGAGGAATATCTATCTGTGTTTTATTGACTATGCAAAGGCATTTGATTGTGTGGATCACAACAAATTGTGGCTAATTCCGAGAAGAATGAGAATCCCAGAACATTTGATTGTGAAATCTATACTTGGCAGTCATCAGAACAGAGCAAGGGAGCACTGCATGGTTCAAAATTGGGAAGAGTGTATGCCAGGCATGTGTCCTGTCTCCATACCTTTTCAATCTATATGCTAAACAGATCATCTCGGAGGCTGTGCTCTACGAGGAGGAGTGTGTCATCAGGATTGGAGGAACACTCATCAACAACCTGTGTTTTGCAGATGACACAACACTGCTTGCTGGAACTGAGGAGGACCTGAAGCACTTGCTGCAGAAGATCAAGGACTACAGTCTTCAATATGAATTGAAGCTCGATATCAAGAAAACAAAGATTCTCATCACTGGGCCAATTGGCAGCATTATGATAGAGGGTGAAAACCTTGAGATTGTTAGCAGCTTCAGTGTGCTTGGCTCCACAATCAACACTCTTTGTATCAGCAGCCAAGAAATCAAAAGTCAAATTGCATTGGCAAAGTCTGCTGTCAGGGACCTCTGCTGTCAGGTCATAATCTTTGCAATTACTTGCTATGCCTCAGAAAACTGGTCAATGACTAGGGATGATAGAAGAATTGATGCCTTATTGCTGTGGTGCTGGAGGAGAGTATTGAATATACTAGTGCTGTACATAAGAATAACAACAACATCACAAATGTACTGAAATACACTTGCAGAAGGAGAATCAGAAGTGGGATGATGTACCAAAATCAGTTATGTGCCGGTGAGTCACATTCAACTCATAGCCACCCTATGTACAACATTGGGCTCTTAACCCTGCTCTATCCTGTGCCAACCTTATTATCTTCGACACGTCTACCCCCATTACCCCAGTCACTCAATCAATCCATGTCACAGAGGGTCTTCCTCTCCAGTGCTGTTCCTCCACTCTCCCAAGCATGACGTCACCCTCCAAGGACTGGTCCCTTCTTGCAACGTGTACAAAGTATGTCAGATGAAGCCTCAGAATCCTTGCCTCCAAGGAGCAGCCCGGTTTCACCCTCTCCAGAACGAACCTGCTTGTTCTCCTAGCAGTCATGGTATATTCAATATTGTCCTCCACCACCACAGCTCAAAGGCATCATTTCTCCTTCTATCATTTAGAGTCATTGTCCAGCTCTCTGATGCATAACAAGTGATTGCAGAGACCACGGCCTGTATCAGGCGCACTTTAGTCTCCAGATTTATGATTTTAATCCAAGCTGTGGTTGAACATGTGAGGTAGCTCTAGAAAGGAGCGCTAGTCAGAAAGAAAACACTATAGGGATGCTGTTGCTGTTGTTTGCCATCAATCTCAATCGACCTAGAGTTGAGACTCCAGTGGGTTTTCAGGGGCAGTAAATCGCAGGGGCAGAGGTAGCTCGGTCTTCTCCCAGTGAGTAGAACCCTAATTGACCTACTTTCTTAACACCTTCTAGGCGGGAGGAACGTGGATTACAAGGGCACCCAAGAGCGGGGCTAAGGATTGAGTTCCGGAACTCTTCCTTCCAACTGGTCTTGTTATAGGAGGGGAAGAAACTGTAGAGCCTGCGGGGGAGGATGGGGAGGTGGGTTGGGTGGGACTGGGAAGGAGGGAAGAGCAGGGAGGCGGGATCGCACGCACCCTCTCGCCCGCCCTGTGCAGGCGCCTGTCCGTCCACCCCCCCCCCCCGCGCGCACCAGGGACACTGGGGATCCCCGTGCTGAGTGAGCATGGCCGCGCGCCTTCTCCGCCTTCTCCTCTGCCTCCTGCTACCAGGTGCCTTGCTCTCGGATGCCGCCAAAATCCTGACTGTGTCCTTGGTGGGTGAGTGCTGGGCCCCGGGAATGCACAGAACAGACCCCGGGAATACACGCGCGGGGAGACTCTCCAAGGTGTTTCGAAGGCGGGACTTTTTTCTTTCTTCTTAATATAATTTCTAATTTAATTGCATTTTCTTCTTCCTTCTCAAGCATTTTGTCCCTGAAAACTCAGTCTAGGCTACTAATTTGTTAGAGCGTATTTGAACAGTTCTTAATAGCATTCTTTATCTTGATGTTTAGAATAATGACAGAAGGCGGCTACGTGTTGGAAAGCTTTAGTATATCTTTCAGGAACGAGGATGACTGACTAGTTGAAAAGTTTGTCATAAATAACTGGCTGCAATACCCTATTTATCTTCCTCACTTTGGCCAACTCTCTCCAAAACCTGGTTCCTCCTGAAAATATGTGTCCAATATAAGTTAAGATGAAATGCCATCGTTCTTGTGATTTTCTTCAACCTTTCCTGCTCCCGAAGCCTCCCCCGACCAGACCAATCACGTGCCCCATCAAGAGCTGCTGGGGCCTCATGTTAAAGACCCTAGGTGGAGCGGGGGTGCCGCAGCCTCCTGGTTCCAAAGACCCTTCAAGGGCAGCAGCACTTGTTCAGAGAGAGACAAGGAGAAAAGAGAAATGGATTTCATGACTGAGGTGGGGGATGATATTTAACTTTTTAAAAAATTTTATATTGATTTTCATACAAATTCATATTTGTTGTACTTCACACTTTCCCTCATTCACATTGTGTTTCATACAATCATTCCCATACATTGTGTTTTTTAAAATGAATCACTTTTTAATTATGCCCACTATTACTCTGTCTTTACAGATGCCTGTCTCATCTTTTCCATTTCCTTTACTTCTACCTCCCTCCACCCACCAAATTGTGATTTCCCCCCCTGCCCATCTTCACCCCTCTGCTCCCTCCCCTTCCTCTCTTGGACCCTCACAGGTGTTTTCCTAATTATCCTTCTGTTTTTACAACAATGGTCTTAATGCAGTATTTGTCTTTATGAGATGGAGTTAGTTCACTCAGCATAATGCTCTCCAGTCACTCCCAAGATCTTTTTCAGAGAAAACTCAGCGGACCAGAGAGAAGCAGCCCAGGAACAAGCAGTTCCTTACAGCCCCCTTTCCTTCCACCTTTGAGGTGAAAGCTTCAGATGAAATGGGTTACCTTTTCTGTATTCTGTAGCTCTATTTTAATTTCCTTTGTTTTTGAGAGGGAAGATCCAGCCTCTCATTGAATATGAGAGGGAAGAACTACCAGAATCAACTAAGTCACCAAAGCCCCTAGGTTTCCACATGAGCTTTATTCCACCTGGTGCCTTAATAAACGATAGCAGCTCCTTGAGATCACCTTAGGATCACAGAGCATCAGTTGGAGGGTGGTAGAGCTGGAAGGAACCTTAAAATTCTTTGCCTTTATTCTCCTTTAGGTTTTCCTGAGAGGGAAACTGAGGCTAAGGGAATTGAAGCACCTTTCCTGAGATCACACCAGACTTTAATGGCACAGCCGTGGAGTTACTTATATTTTCTCATCCCAAGGGCATTCTCTTTACCTACATTTTCCTGTCCCTATGCCATCCTCTCCACACCTTCTACCCTCAAACTCTTTAAACATTGTTCCTTTTTCTCTTTCAGTCTCTGGTTATAACGGCATACAGGGAACTGGTGGTTTAGTGGTAAGGAATTGCACTGCTAACCCAAAGTTGTTTTTGTTTGTTGTTAAGTGCCATCGGGTCCAAGGTGACTCATAGCGACCCTATGAACAAAAGACCTGGACACTGGTATAACTTTCGTCCTTTCTCCAGGTTTATGGGTTTTCCAGAGGCAAGCTGTTACAGAAGTGGATGCCACTCCTGCTTCCAAGCTTGTTTTAATCGGGAGCTCCACCAATCGGGAGCCCTTGGGTGTAGAGTAGCTCACCAAGGCCTACCATGAATGACTGTGTATATTTTCAGAGCCCATTCCTTTCATGGATCAGAATGAATAGCAAGAGCCAGCAGTGTGGGGGACTGGTGTGTCTTCCTCATTATCCCTGACTACTCAAATCTGCATGGAATTATCTGAGTTACTCTAACAGTTACTAGATCATCAGAAGCTTCAGCTTCCCAATATCCCTCTCACCCCTCCACCCTTGGCATTTGCCCTTTCTCTTTCTCTTGATCTGGCTCTCTCTGTTGCTGTGCTCTGTGTTGGTAGGTGCCAGTGAATTGTCTACAACTCAAAGCAACCCTATGAGCAAGAGACCTGAAGCTTGCCTCGTCCCGCACCATCCTCACCGTCTGCCATGCTCAAGCCCATTGTGGCAGTCGCCTTGCCAACCCATCTTGTTGAAGGTCTTCTCTTGTTGACCCTCTACTTTTCCCAGTATGATGTCTATCTCCAAAAACTAGCTCCTCCTGAAAATATGTCTAATATAAGTTTTGTTCATAGGGTTGCTATGAATCGCCTATGACTCGACAGCATTTAACAACAATAACAGTTAAGATGGAATTTCATCATTCTTGCCTCATGTTCTTTAAGAAAGATTCTTTTTTTTTCTTTTTTTTTTTTGGCAGTCCATGGTGGATCCAATACTTTTTAATTACTGAATTATAGTTCTTAGCTTCTATAGTAGCAGAAGAACACATTATCTTGAAGGAACTTAAACTTCCCTGAGTGGCCTGGGATTGTCCTATAATTAGTCATTCTCAGTCTGTCATATAAATACTATCCAACAAACTAATCCCATGTCTTACAACACAATTGCCCTGTGATTTCTCAGTTCTAAATGGAACAAAGTTCAGGCTCAAGTTGAGAAACTTCCTGCCAAGTACATTTAAACCTTCAGGATTTAGGCTTTAAGCAACTCCACACCTCTTTCTCCTCCAATAAGTGTGTTTTAAGTTCACTTTGTAGCTCCCTTATTTCTGGCTTAGTAGCATGTATTTCTAAAGGTAAGTTTGCAGAAATAGAGCTTATTAAGAAACATTCATACTCGCTAAAACAACACTATGCCAAAGTTCACCCTGCAGTTACTTGTTTAGGGCATGTATCATTGTCAGCATGTCCCCAGGATGAGGGCCTCTTTCCTGTGCAGGTCCAGAGAGATTCATCACACTTTGCAGAGACAGTGGGCCCAGGATGGAACACCCCAGTGGAGAGTTGTATCATGGCTACTGAAAGGCGTTCTAGGGACTGACGGAGCTTTGATGTATCTGCTCAGCATTCGTTTTCCCTGTTTCATTCCCCTTCCTCTCTTGGATTTCTCTCCATCAACTTCCACCTCTCTATTCCTTTATTTACCAAAGTGAAGGTTTACATTTTTCCTAGGGGGAAGCCATTATCTGCTGATGGACCACGTGTCTCGGATTCTTCAAGATCATGGTCATAATGTGACCATGGTGAAACAGGAAGGACTTTCTTTGTTATCAGGTACTTTTTCTTACTAATTCCTAGATTATTTTATCCTAGATTACAAGCTATATACCTTTTATAGAGTATAGTGTAGGAAAAAAATTTTTAAAAATATCATTGAGTTGAAACAGTGTAAAATGTGTGTGTGTGTGTGTGTGTGTGTGTGTGTGTGTGTGTGTGTGTGTGTAAAGTGTTAGGTAACTTGCTAGACTTGTTCCCATGGCCTCTGTACTCTGTGTCTCCTTACTTGCCCCTCTTACCTGAATTCTAACTCTATCCCAGGGTATTGTCCACATGTTATTTTAATCTTTTGAGCATTGGACTGGGAAAATCTGCAGTTAAGGACTTCTCCAAATTATTGAGGAGTGATGATGCCAGTTTGAGGACTAAAGGGACATCTGATTCAGAACATGGTCTTTCTGATTACTTTCTATGCATCTGAGAGCTGGGCAGTGAATAAGGATGAGAGAAAAAGAATTGATGCCTTTGAGATGTGATGTTGGAGAAAAGCACCAAACATCCCATGGATGGCCAAAAGAATGAACAGATATGTTGTGGTGAGAGTGCAGCTGGAGTGCTCTTTGGAGGAAAGAATAATGAGGCTTCACTTCACATAGTTTGGGCATGTAGCTAGGAGAGGCTATTTCTGGGAGAACGATATGATGCTGGAAAGCGTGGAGGGCCCATAAAGGAGAGGAGAACCCACAACCACGTGAGTTGACACGGTGACTGCTGCAGTGGGCTCTTGTGTGTCAGGGAGTGTGAGGATAGAACACAGTTCAGATCTTTTGTTCATAGGGATGCTATGAGTCATACTCCATTTGATGACACCTAGTGACAACAACAACAGCAACATATGTAATCCATAGTAGCAGGAATGAAAAAATGGAAAAATGTGTTGCATTGGGAAAATCTACTATCAAAGACCTCTCCAAAGTCCTCAAGAGCCAGAATTTCAAATACTATGGTGCACTTGCTCCAAGCCGTGGTTGTTTTCAGTTACTTCTTATATGATAATTAGAGGAAGACTGAAGAAGAATCGATGCCTTTGAATTGTAATGCTTTGAAAATTGAATGTCTCTTCCTGAAGAACAAACGAATCTCTCTTGGAGAAAGTGCAACCAGGGTTCTCTTTAGGGGCAAGGATGGTGCAAGTTCACTTCACATATTTTGGGCATGTTGTCAGAAGGGGCCAGTCCTTGGAAAAAGCCATTATGCTGGAAATGGTGAACGGAAGCGAGGACTCCCTTTAGTAAGATGGATTTACACAATGACTATAGCAGTGAGCTCAAGCACGAAGGTGGTGCAGGATGAGAGCATGAGGCTGATAAAGGAGAGGGCTAAGTTCTGGTCAGTTGTTCACAGGGCTGCTGTGTGTTGTTGTAGACGCAACAGCTCCTGACAACAACATATGTGACTTAGTCACCGTAATGACCACAAAGATGGTTCAGTATTGGATAAGGTTTTGTTTTATTATAAATCGTGTCACCACCAGCTTGATGGCAACTGGGAATATCAGCAATGTGATTTTAAAATCTTTTCATCAGGAAGATTCAGCCATATGTAACACTTCTAATACGTAAGGGTCATTTCTCTTTTTTATCATATAGGTACTTACCCCCCACCCCCTGTTAGGAGACCTGAATTTAAGGAAAGTGTTTCATGGATCCCTGGATTTATGAAGCTAGTTTTTGAGTTGTTTATGAAACAATTCTGGGGACAAAAAAAAAATCAACCACTTCCCATGAATGTGTACATTGTGATTCAGAAAGAGTTCTTAACTAAGTCATCATATCTAAAGAATTGTCATTAAAATGATGTCATGAATCTTGTTAAATCTTTGCTGAGGAGGGACAGAAAACAGCTGACCAGAGGATAGAAATAATTTTCTCAAAGCTACATGGCTGGCTAATAACAGAGTTGAGTGAATCTAAGACTTTAACCTCTTAAACCTCTTTAATCTCAGATTGTTGCTCAATCTTGAACATGTGACTGAAGCTTTGATTCTAAAAAAGTACAGAATGAATAATTTTGAAAGAAAAAGATTGAGCAATTATTAAACTCTGAAGGTGAACTTCAAACTTTGTTATAGCTCATGCTTTTTAAAATTGCCTTTGTAATTGGGTTTAGTGTTTTTTGAACCGTGTCATATGCATGTGCCTTGCATCTGCTTTGTTCATGGATTTAATTTAATAGCCAAAGTATTTGATCACTTCAAATTGACAGTTACAGTGTCTTTGAGAAAGAGCTGATACTCTAGATGAACCCCTTACCCTTTAACAAGAATTCCACTCTCAAATCCACAAACAATTTGGGGGATTCCCAAGTTTTTTCAGGGTTATCCTTGGGTTCCAGTCTCATGGTGCAATTTCTTCCAGGTCTTTCCTGTCATTGGCTGTTTCTGAGGCTTGAAAAAGAATGAATCATTCTAGTTAACAGTAGAACTGCTCAGTTACTTGTTGAGGGTCTTCCTGTCTTTCTCTCACCCTCAGTCTTTCCTAGCATGAGGTCTTTTCCCAAGAACTGGCCCCCTCCTGACAATATGCCCAAAGTATGTGAGACCAAGTTTCATTATCCTTGCCTTTAAGAAGGACGCAGGTTGTATTTCCTCCAGGACAGATGTGTTTGTTCTTTTTGCAGTCTGTTGGATATTCAGTCCTCTTTCCAGAAGAACGGTTCACTAACAAGGTTAGGGCTGGACGTTAGCCTCTCAAACCTAAACTTGTTATTGAACCAATTCAGACTCAAAGGGATCCTACAGGACAGGGTACAACTGCCACCTAGAATTTCCAAGGCTGTACTCTTTACCGAGTGAGCTTTGGTGGCCCACTGGTAAGAAGTTGAGCTCCAATCCCAAAATCATGTGGTTCGAATCCACCAGCTGCACCACAGGAGAAGGATGGGCACTCTTCTCCTATGTAATGAATTGCTTCTGAAAACCTGTTAGAGGGTCAACTGTGGGTCGGTTCTGACTCAACTGTCCATAATATCAACAACAGTCTTTGTAGAGACAACCGTATCTCTTTACTGTAGAGCAGCTGATGGGTTTGAATCTCTTCCCACCTTTCACTTGGCAGCTGAGCTTTAACCATTGTGTCACTAGGGTTCCTCAGAGCTCAGCTATAACCATGCAGATACCCTTGACTGAGATATTGGCATAGCATTGATTCACAACTCAATGTATTCAAATATTTGAATTGTTTACTAACTACTTATTTGGATAACTTCCTCTCCAAATTTATTTATTGACAACTTTAGCTAATACAAAACTTCAGAAATGAAATAGAAGCAAAGTTTTCTCATAGTCACATGTATTACTGCTCTAACCAATGCCTGGAATCATAAGAACACTTTGAGAAACTGAACAAACCCTTTGTCATCAAGTCTGATCTGATTCATAACTGACCCTCCAACAGGTTTTCAGAGGCTGTAAATTGCACATGAGAGAAGAATTGGTTCTCTTCTCCCCTTGACTGATAGCACAACTCGTTACTCACCAGCTGTTGTTGTTGTTATGTGCCGTTGAGTCGCTTGCGGCTCATAGCGACCCTATGTACAACAGCTCTAAACTCTGCTCTGTCCTGTGCCAATCTCATTGTCTCCGACACACTCCTCCCGATTATCCCAGTCACCGAATCAATCCACCTCATAGAGGGCCTTCCCTTCCTGCACCTGTCCTCCACCCTCCCAAGCATGATGTCCTTCTCCAAGTACCGGTCCCTCCTTATAACATGTCCAAAGTATGTCAGATGAAATTTCAGAATCCTTGCCTCCAAGGAGCAGCCTGGTTTAACCCTCTCCAGGATGAATCCGTTTGTTTTCTTAGCAGTCCACGGTACCCTCAGCACTCTTCTCCAACACTGAAGTTCAAAAGCATCAATTCTCCTTTTATCCTCCCTGGTCAATGTCCAGCTCTCTGACACATAACAAGTGATTGCAAAGACCGTGGCCTGTACCAGATGCACCTTAGTCTCCAGAGACACACCGTTGCTCTTCAGTACTTTAGAGAGGTCCCTAATAGCAGGCTTTCCCATGGCAATACGTCTTTGAATTTCCTGGCTGCTGGTGCCAAGAGTGTTGATTGTGGAGCCAAGCAGACTAAAGCTGTGAACAATCTCAGTCTCTTCACCATCCATCCTGATGCTGCCAATTGTTCCAGTAGTGAGAATCTTTGTCTTCTTGACATTGAGCCTCAATCCATATTGAAGGCTGCAGTCCTTGACCCTCTGCAGCAAGCACTTCAGGTCTTACTCAGTTTCAGCAAGCAGGGTTGTTATCTGCATAACGCAGATTGTTGATACATCTTCCACCAATCCTGATGCCACATTTCTCCTCATAGAGCCCAGCCTCCTAGATAATCTATTCTGCATACAGGTTGAAAAGGTATGGAGACAGGACACATCCCTGGCGTACACCCGTCCCAATTTTGAACCATGCCGTGTTTCCTTGCTCTGTTCTGATGCCTGCTTCTTGGTTCAAGTATAAGTTTCGCATTAGCATGATCAAGTGTTCTGGGATTCCCATTTTCTCAGAGTGAGCCACAGTTTGTTATGGTCCACACAGTCAAATGCCTTTACATAATCAATGAAGCACAGATATACATTCCTCTGGGACTCCCTGCTTTCAGCCAAGATCCATCTAACATTTGCTACAAAATCCCTAGTACCACGACCCTTCTAAACCCAGTCTCACCAGAGAGGACATAATTACTTGAAGCTCCCATTCTTTCCTTTCCTTTTCCCTAAGCTATCCTCCTGTACTTCTCCAAGTACCAGGGGAAGTTCCCCAAGTGGTAAGTCCTCTTTGTATTTGGAGGTTTGGTGCAGTTGCAGTCATTTGATAGATATAGACATCTCCCCTTCACTAGGCATCTCCTCCTCCTCCTCCTGGCAGGATGTGTTATGCATTCATTGAGTGAGCAGGTAGATGGAGGATCAACAGGTAAATGATGAATTCCTAAACCAGACATTTGATTTGGTAGGTTGGGTCCTCCCTTTCTTTATCAAGAAGTACCCATCTTAGCCTGGTCAAGTGCATTATCTTTGCTTGCTGTGGTCAAGTTGAAGCCAATTTCATATGGTCAGTGTTTGGGGAGTGAAATGAAATATGTTGATAGGTAGCAACCCTGAACAACAGATTTGAGCCTTGCCTTAACCTGTGTCCTCACCACCTCTAATGGTCCAGCCTGGTTTTAGTCATTACAACTGTCCATCTTGTTGAGGGTCTTCCTGTCTTTCTTTGACCCTTAATCTCTCCTAGCATGAGATATTTTCCCAAGCACTGGCTCCCTCCTGACAATATTCCCAAAGTATGGAAGACTAAGATTCATCATCCTTGCCGCTAAGAAGCACCCTGGTTGTACTCTTGTTTGACTTCTTTGTTCTTTTGGTAGTCCGTAGAATTTTCAGTACTTTTCTCCAACACTGTAATCCAAAGGCATTGATTTTGCTTTCATTTTTATTCATTGTCGAACTTTCTGATGCATAGGAAATATTTGAAAAGACAATGGCTAGAATCAGACACACCCTCGACTTTAAACTGACTCTGCTGTCTTTAGCACTTTTTTAAAAAATTGAGATATTTAATGAAGTTATAGAGAACTTGGATTTCCATTTATTCATTGTTGTACATTTTCCTTCCTGTCCCTCCCCCCTCCCTGTTCACTTTTTTCTTTGGAAAAAAAAATTCTTTCATTGTTATATAGTCACCCCACCCCAGGCCACTTTACTATGCAGCTCTTATTCTGGACGTTTGTTATGCAAATAACACCGAATCATATATTCCCTTTTAGATAGTTCTCTCCCTCGTCTGTTTCAATGCCGTGTACATTATTCATCCCTCTTTTCTTAGTTTCCCCCATCTGCCATGTCAGTCTTGTTTTATAACAATGGCATTATGCAGTATCTGTCTTCTTGTGACTGAGAGAATGTCTTCCATAGTCACCCATTTTGTATAATAGTTCATAAGTTCTTTATTTTTCAGTGCTGTATAATATTCTGTTGTGTGAATACACCATAGCTTCTCTATCCATTCATTTGTTGTTGGCCATTTGGGTTGCTTCCAACTCTTTGCTATTTGCAGCTATAAAAATGGGTGTGCATATATCTGCTTGGGTGGCAGTTCTGATTTCTTTAGGTCCTTTATAGCAGATTTTCCCAATGCAGCATGTCTTTTGATGTCTTAATTCCTTTTACTATGTGCGTTTTTTGTGGACCCAAGTAAAATGAAATCATTGACAACTTCAGTCTTTTCTTTATCTATCATAATGTTGCCTATTGGTTCAATGATGAGAATTTTTCTTTTCTTAATGTTGAGATGTCATACATATTGATGACTGTGTAGTCTTTGGTATTCTGTAGCAAGTATTTCAAATCTCCTCCACAAACAAGCATGATGGTGTCATCTGCACAAGGTAGGTTGTTGATGAGTGTTCCTCTGATTCTGGTGCCATGCTCTTTCATATAGTCCAGTCTCGTGAATGATTTGCTCAGCATACAGATTGTATATAGAGAAAGGATACAACCCTGATACACACCTTTCCTGATTTTACTCATGCAGTGTTCTCTTGTTTTGTTTGATTAATAACATCTTTGTCCCTGTATAGCTTGTGCATAAGCACAATTAATTTTTCCAAGATTCCCATCCTTCTCAATGTTAGCCATCAATTTTTATTGAATAGTCAATAAAGATAAGCTAAACATCTTTCTGTTATTCTTTGATTTCAGCCAATATCCATCTGATTTCAGCCCTGTATTCCTTATGCCACTTCTGGGTCCAGCTTGAATTCCTGGCAATCCTCTGTTGAAGTACTGCTTTAGATACTTTTTACTAATCTTCAGAAAAATTTTACTTTGAAGTTGATATTAATTATATGGTTCAATAATTTCTACAGTCTATTTCTAAAATGAGAACACATTTGGATTCTTCCAATCTGTTGGCCAGGTTGCTGCCTTCCAGATTTCTTGGCACATTCTAGTGGACATACATAGGCTCCTCTGAGGTTAGCGAAAACTGTCCCAGGCTAGGTGCACACCACTTTATCGGAAACGTCCTAGACACACCATTCCCATAATATGCATGCTTGTTTTATGATATTTGTATCATTACTTGGTTTATAGTTTGCTCTTATGGGTACTGAGGGAACTCTGATGGCTTAGTGGAAGGGAGTTGCACTGCCAGACTAAAGGAAGGCAGTTTGAATCTAGCAACCTGCTCCATGGAAGAAAGATGGGCAGTCTCCTGTCATGTGATTTCCTGCCTCTGGAAGTTCTCTGGAGAGTCAGCAATGAGTAACTTCTAACTCCACAGTACATAACAACAGCTTTTGAGTCCAGCATTTATCTGTTAGTTTCCTGTATTGGAGAGGGGAGTAACGTGTGCATTGCTGCCTGTTTAATAGTGGATGTGTATACATGCTTGCTTGTTTATAGTTTGCTTTTAAGAGGACAGCACCTGCCTGTCAGTTTGCTGTACTGGCGAAACTTGTAGTTTGCTGTGATGCTGTAAGCTATGCCACTGGTTTAATAAGATATGTTGTTGTGGTTATGTGCTGTGGAATTGCCTACAACCCATAGTGACCTTAATTTCTTTGTTTCAGAATCACTAGAGTCACAGGAGTTAGACAAGGATAAAAATGTCACAATTTCAAGCTAACTGGACAACTTTAGATCTGCAGCAAATACTGAAAGTTGAGTCAAGAAGATATGGACATGGGGAGAGACCCTTTATGTCCCATGGGTGCTGTACTGCCTGACCATTCCTTCTGCTAGCTCCCTGATCTTGGGCAAATTGTTCACATGTATCTGCTGAACCAATCTCAGCTGAAGACTCCCACTTCAGAACTTTCTCTACGCAGCTCTGTCTTCCCTAGTATTCTGCTTTGTAAATTCTGTTTTCATTGCCCTGAAATTGGTCCGAATTTTCTCAACTCAGAGTAACTGAGTGACCAGATTTGGATCCCCACTCTAGAAATTCTCCCCACCCAATAATGAAGGCCCAAACCTGTATGGTGATTAAAGTCTAACACTAAATTTGGTTTGCTATTATCACACTATTTGATTAATTGATGTCTAAAGTCCTAACACATATTCTGACCTCTGTGACCAAACATTTGGTCTGCTGATATTTTTAGTTGTATAAACTAGAAAGGTAAATCTGGCCCCTTTTACATCATCGTAATCACGGTTTAAAGCACTGGTGGCCTAGTGGTAAGAAGCTGCTTTACAATCCCAAAGGCACTTGGTTCAAATCCACCATCTTCTTGGTGAGAGAAGGATGGGTAATTTCTTCCCGTGTGATTAACTGCCTCTGATCTATTTCCACTTGATGGTACACAACAATAATAACAAAATCACTAATTGATATATCTTTATTTTATTTAAAAAAGAGGAGGTATGTTGTTAGGTGCCATTATGTCAAGTATGATTCATAATTGAACAACAGTCCCTGTTTTTGCCCTAAACTGGCCCTGTCCTGTGCAATCTTCATGATCATTCTGCTTTTCCAAGTGTGATGCCTTTTTTCTTCGAACTGGCACTTCCTGACAACATATGTAAAGTATATAAAGTATGGAAAGAGATAGTTTCACCATTCTTGCTTCTAAGGAGCACCTTAGTTACACTTCCTCTAAGACAGACTTTTATATACTTTTGGCAGTACGTGGGATATTTGATACTCTTTGCCAACGTCATAATTCAAAGGCATCAATTCTTCTTTGGTCTTCCTTGTCCATCTTCTACATATATATGAAGCAATTACAATTACAATGGCTTGTTTAGGCTTATCTTAGCTTTTAAATGGATGTTTAATATGTCTATCAAACAATCCCAAAACTAATGACTTCTGGTGAGTGGATTCCGATTCATAGAAACTCTGAAGGGCAAAGTAGAACTGTCTCATAGGGCTCAAGACTGTATGTAAAACTTCATGTGAGACAATTGTCATATCTTTACCCGTGAGGCAGATGGTGGGTTTGACCAACTGACCATCTGGCTCATATCTCAGTACTTTAATAATTGCACCATCAGGGCTCCTTTACTTGAAATAATGGAACTTTTTGAGGGCTGTAGCGCATGAGTGGATTTTAGGATAGATTTGGGTTTTCCCTCTAGGGACCTAGGATTTCAAGTTTTGAAACCTCCACTAGAGGCAAGAGAGGGAGCAAGTAGGCTTTCTTAACAGCTTGTTCTAATGAGGCACAGAAAAGGAAGGAGGAGGTGGGACTTTAAAGTTGTGGCCATTCAGGCTTCAAAACAAAGTCTTTATTGTTGTTAGTTACTATCGAGTCGACTATGACTTATAGCAACCCTGTGATTTGGTTCAACAACACATCTGAACAGTGCCTTATTCTGCACTTTTGTCATGATCTCAGTCACGTTCAAATCCATTGTTGCAGTCCCTGTGTCAATGCATCTCACTGAGGGTCTTCCTATCTTTCACTGAAGCTCTACATTTCCAAAGAATGGCTCCTCCTAACGGTAAAGTGTGTGAGACAGTTTCACCATCTAAGGAGCACTCTGGTTGCATTTCCTTTAAGACATACCTGTTTGTTCTCTTGACATCCCGTGAGATATTCAGCACTCTTCTCCAACGCCACAACTCAGAGGCATTGATTCTTCTGCTCTCCTTACTCATTGTCCAACTTTCAGATGCATAGGAAGGAACTGAAAAATGCTATGGTTTAGATTAAACACACATTAGTCTTTAAATTGACATTGTTGCTCTTTAGCACTTTGGAAAGGTCTCCGACACCAGATTTGCCCAATACAAAACACTTTTTGATTACTTGACATGTGAATAAAGTGTGTAGATCATTGAGAAGATCGATGTGTGTGGATGTAAAGATTGGTAAATCTTGCCATCCTGTTGATATTATGTGCCATCGAGTAAGAACCACCTCCGAGCTGACCCTCCATTGGATGTTCAGAGGCCGTAATCACATGAGAGTCCATCCTTCTCCCTGGGAACAGCCTGTGAATTTGAACCATGTGCTTTTGAGATTGCAGTGCAGCTTCTCAACACTAGATTGCCAGAGAGCCCTAGCAGATTTAAATTCTCATTCTAGCAGGTTTAAATTAAGCACATTCAGCAACGTAAAACTTTTATTTACACAGGTGTAACTGAGGATCATTTGTGTGATAGAAACAATTTAACTGGACTGATAGCAGAATGGATTGGAGCTTTTAATCGCCCAGATGCATCTCTGAATAAAGGCCAGCGTGTGGTATAGTTTGGTTTGTTGTTCAAAATGGCTTTGACTTTCTGCACTTGGCAGGATGGGACCATGCAAACAAGGTGTGTAGACTACTAATGAAAGGGTTGGTCAGTCTGTCATCCTCATTAAATTGAGTAGGTTCAGCAGCAAAAAATAGGAACGTGGTTCAAGGCCACAAGCCACTCCCCTGGAGAAAGATGGGCAGTCTCCTCCCATGTAATTGACTGCCTCTGAAAACCCACTGGAGGGTCTGCTTGCTATGAGTTGGTTCAGACTCTATGGCATACCACCACCACAACAACTATCAGCAAGAAAAAAGCGGAGAGTCCAGCACAAGTCCATTCTGGACAAGAGATTCCTGGGCCAGTTGAGCCAGGGCCTAGATGAGAACAGCAGTAGCAGTAAAGAACCAGAAACCAACATGAGAGAGAACTAAACAGGGGCTGTTACCTTGCAGAACTAGCATCAGTAATCTTTCCCTAAGCTTACATGTAATTGGCAGAACTGAGAGAGCTTTGTAACACTGACCTTGAGGCTGAAACTTAAAGGGCCGGCAAGAGCACCATAGGTGTCCTGACTGAAGAATTGTATCCTGTTTCCAACCTGAACTGTAACCTGTTAGCTTCTCTCATAAACACCATAATTATGCATATGATGAGTTCTGTGTGGCCATTTCAACAGATTTGTGGACAGATAGCAGAGTAGCAAGAGCCGTGGGGGGCTTGGTTGGTATTAGAATTGGCAGATGTAGATTTAGGGAGCCTGTCTGGCTTCATAGGAATCAGGTTTTTGTTGTAGATGTTTTATCTAAGTACTGTTCCTCCTTCTAGAATAAGTGGAGGACTTAGATTCCCATATACTGGCAGAACGCTTTTTATATCAGGGCACCTACATCCAAAAAAATGAGCCACAGAAAACCATCTGGAGGCTTACAAGTCCAAGACATAATAATTGAGGGTAATTTTTCAGGAGAAATTGAAATAGGAGAAGGAATTGATATGTGGCTCATTGCTGCCATAAACCTTTGCCTCTTCAGCCACAAGACCAGAAAACACTGGGTGGTACCTGGATACTGTTATTGAGCTTTTAATCAAAGTATCTAGGAGAATTCTGATCAAGGGGAGGAAATGCAGAACAGAATTTTAAATTTCATGGACTTCAGACTTTCTCAAACCATAGAGGGTGAACGAACCCCTAAAACAATTAGCATCAAGGACTACGCTCCTCTGATCCCAGTGAGGTGGCTAAGAGTCTGAATTTACTCAAGGTCGACCAACAGTAGTAATGAGGCAAGAGTCAGGCTGGTATACTGGAGATAAGACAGAAACTCAGATTCACAGTTGTTGAGCCTGTTCTGACTCAGGCCAAACCTCCATCTGGTTTCTGAAGCATTTTTTTTTTCTTTTTAAAATTTTTTATTGATATTTTAACCTATGTTTACAGAAAACTTGGATTTCCAGTCATTCATTGCTGCACATTTTCCTCCCCCCCAGTTCACTTTTCTCTTTAAAAAGAATCTTTCATTGTTGCACAGTTTACTCCCTCTCCCCCTGCTTGTCCACTTTACTATGCACCTCTTATTCTAGACTGTAGTCACCCAATCATATATTTGTTTTAGACACTTTCCCCATCATCTGTTTCAATGCAGTGTTAATTATTTATCACCTCTTTTCCTAGTTTCCTCCCCAACCACCAGTCCTCAGTCGACCTTCAGTCTTGTTTTATAACAGTGATATTATGCAGTGTTTGTCCTTTTGTGACTGAGATATTTCACTCAGCATAATATCCTCCAGGGTCACCCGTTCTTTATATTTCATTATTTCCTTGTTTTCCAGTGCTGCATAGTATTCTATTGTGTGAATATACCACAGCTTCTCTATCCATTCATTTGTTGATGGGCACTTGGGTTGTTTCCATCTCTTTGCTATTTTGAACAACATAGCAGTAAACATGAGTGTGCATATTGAAGAAGCCAGAAGGGTTAATAAAGAAACAGTCTGAACACAGATGTCTCTTTGGCCTTCCTCAATCCAGAGGAAGAGAGGAGTGTGTCCTTGAGTCTGCAAATAGATGGGGACATTGGGCGCTTGCATATGAGGTCCAAGAATATTACTCTTTCCAAGGAATAGTCTTATTCCTTGTGGTAAACAGTGAAATGGAAGCAAAAAAGATTCCATGAGAAAAAATTCTGTGCTAAGCAAGTCTAAACAAGTCTAGTTTCTGGTAAATAAGTTTTCCCCAAATCATGAGTGTCTGCACGTAGAGTATTTTTGGGTGATTATAAAATAATAAACGAAGCAGGGCTAGGGGGCCTGCAGTTCTTGTCCCGTGTGTGTAAGTGTGTGTTTCTTTGCTGCAGTACTGTCTTGTCTTCTGTCTGTGTCTGTTTCTTTATGTTCATTTCTCCCAGGAAAAAGGGTTGTGGATTGCAACAGCATATATCTGTTTGGGTGGCATTTCTGGTTGCTTTAGGGTATATTTCCAGTAGTGCTGGGTTAAATGTTATTTCTATATCCCAAATTTTTGAGGAAGCACCATACTACCTTCCAGAGTGGTTGTACCATTTTACACTCCCATCAACAATGAATAAGGGTTCCAGTTTCTCCACAAACTCACAAGCATTTTTTGTTTGCTGCTCTACTGAATTTTGCTATTGTTCCTTGGGTGAGACTATATGTCATACTTGTGGTTTCTGAGGTTTTGCATTGTTATGGGAGGTGCCTATCCATTTATCTCCCTTGAAATGGCCAGTGGATTTGTACTACAGGGGACGGGAGACTGAAAACCTTTTGGTTAGCAGCACAACCCACTACCACAGCTCCCTAAAAGGGGGATTTCCAGTAAAGAAACCTATTTTTGTCGTATATCATAGAGCCAGAACCAACCCATAGCGCATCCTCCAAGGGATAAGCAGTTAATTACAAAGGAGGAGATTGTCCATCCTTCTCCCATGGAGCAGGTGGTGGCCTCGAACCACATTCCTTTGTGATTGCAGTGCATCTTCTTGCCACTAGGGTACCAGAGCTCCGTTAAAGGAAACTAGTATTTTATTATGAGCTTTTAGTACTTATTTTCTGGGTAGGGGGAGAATCCCAACTGTTTGCATATTTCACTTTTAAAAAAGAAAATGAGTTTTTCTAAAACACAATCTGGGTTTTAGAATCAGACATGCATTTAGATGTAAACTCTATATCCACTCTGTGTGCTGTTGTTGTTGTTGTTGTTAGGTGCCATCGAGTCGTAGATGACTCATAGTGACCCTATGAACAAAAGACCTGAACACTTGTATAACTTTGGTCGTTTCTTTATGTTCATAGAGTTTCTGGAGGCAAGCCATTTTGGAAGTGGATGCCACTCCTGCTTTTAAGCTTTATTTATTCAGGAAGCTCCACCAAACACTGTCCACCATGGGTTAACCATTATTGCATTTGGCATATCAGTATAACAGTGTTTAGCATCACAACGACCATGAGTTACCTCTGGACAGAAATGCACAGACCAGTGGTATACCACGTAGAAGAATGTTTGACAAAAACCAATTTAAACCAGGCCTGAGGGCCGCAGATTAAAATCACCCACCTTGGGCTTGATAGCATAACTTTCTGTCCACTAGGTCAACAGGGATATCTCTATGTTGTCTCTGTTATTGTTGTTAAGTGCTATCGAGTCATAGATGACTCATAGTGACCCTATGAATGAAAGACCTGAACACATGTATTACTTTGGTTGTTTCTCCATGTTCATCAAGGTTCTGTAGGGACTGGGTTTATAATGGGTTAATAGCTAGGAGGCTTTATCACCTTGCCTCACTCCCCTTAATAAATCAACTTTCCACCCTAATGCTCACCAGTGTTGGCCAACAAACTTCTGTAGAACCCAGCTCCTGTAGATGGCTTTCAAAATGGATTCTAGCCCCATGATACTGACCAAAAGGGTTTTTAACTAGGAGGCTACACTGTGTGCAGCCTTGACAAATGATCTTAAATTCCATTGCCTTAGTTTTCTGACCAGCTGTATCTTTAAATGGAAGTTTTAACTGTAAATATCCATCAGTTTGAACATAATAAAAATACCTGAATAATTTTAAGGCTCTCAATAAATGTTATCAGATTATATCATTCAAAGAGGAAAAAAACCCCAGTCATACAAAATTTGCTTGTGGGATAGGTGTGAATATTTCAGGACTTCCCCCTAAAGATGTCAATAGCTTAATCTTTATAACCAATACAAAGGAGAAAAAAAGAGAGAAACATACAAAGAAGTAGAAAATTATTAGAATAAACAAACTTGGATGTCATTATACTGTTGAATTTCCCCCCTTCATTTGTATTTTTTTTAGATTATAAAGAAGAAAAGAAAACATACCAACTTCTCAAGTGGTTCCTACATGAAGATTTTAAAAAAAAATATACAGAGTATTTTAATTTTTTCATTGAAGAATCTTTGCATGGCAGGTAATTATATTTTATTCTTTGGATAAAAGTTCACCATTTTGGTTATACAAGTGATTAGTGGGATGGTTAGAGTGAGTGTAAACAAATGGATTTAATGTGGAATTGAATAGATGGGTGGATAAATGGATGGATGGATGGATGGATGGATGGACGGACAGACATATGAACATACAAGTGCTACATTCCAGTCATCCAGTTCAAATGGATAGATGCATGGATGATGGGTGAATGGTTGGGTAGGTAACTGTATAGGGGAATCCCATCTTGAGTATGTTGTTGTTATGTGCTGTTGAGTTGCCTGTGACTCATAGCAACCCTATGTACAATAGCTCTGAAGCCTACCCTGTCTTGACCCATTCTCACTGACTCCGACACACTTAGCCCCATTGCCCTAGTCAATGTATCAATCCACCTCATCCAGTGTCTTCCTCTCCTGTGCTCTTCCTCCACCTTACCAAGCCTGATATCCTTTTCCAAGGATCCTGACCACACGCCCAAAGTATGTAAGATGGAGTTTCAAAACCTTAGCTTCCAAGGAGAAACTTGATTTCACTGTCTCCTAGACAGACTTATTTTTTTTTCTTGGTGGTCCATGGTATGTTCAAGACTCTTCTCCAGCACCAGAACTCATATGCATCAATTCTTCTATCTTCCTTAGTCATTATTATCTGATGCATAGCAAGCAATTATGAAAACCATTGATTGGATCAGGTGCACTTTCTTCTCTAGACTGACACCATTTCTTCTTGGTACTCTGGAAAGTTCCCTGACAGCAGATTTACCCAATGCAATTCATCTTTTGATATGAATATAGAAATAAGTAAACAGGTGCTACATCCCAGTCAACCAGATGGTCAAGTCCAGATCGATGGATGGATGGTGGGTAGACATGGGGTGGAAGGATGGATAGATGGCTCATTGGACAGATAAACAGACAGTCACTGGAGATTTCTTCAATATTTCCCTCTACCACCATAAATATTAATAAATTTCTGTGGAAATTAGCATGTTGTTCCCTCTAAGCCTTTCTTGCAGCTCATTGGTTACATTTTTTATGTATATATAACCTTTCTAGCACAGAAACTGTGATAAGCATTTCAACTTCTAATTATTAATGGAGATTTTAGAGAGTCTTATTCCCCGCTTATTTTTTCCTCCACTTTATTCATATTAACTCCCTAATAAAAGGACACTTATGAACATTGATTTTTAAGAAGTTGAACCTCTGACTCCTTCAAATCCTTTTCAAAAAATCTACTCACATGATGCACAATTAGACATGTCGCTAACTCCTTTCTCTTTCACCTGGAACAAAGGAATCAGAAAGGCTATCCCTCTGGACAATAAAACGATACACATTCTCACCACTTTTGGCTAAGCACAGTAGTCTCACCCCTTTGCGGTTTTTTTTAAAATTGGATTTATTATGTAAAGTCCTGGTCAAAGGTGATTCCCGCCCCCCCGCCCCGCCCCGTAAAGCTTTCCCCCCTCACTTGAGCTGGAACACCACATTCCATCTTGATTTAAACTAGTCATTTGACACTTGTATCATCTTACGGTGTTTGCTATGAAAATGCCTAATCTGTTCTGCTTCAATTTTATATTTTTGAAAAGAGATACTAGAACAGAGCCTTCTGGTTTTTCTTTTTTTGTGTTGGGAGCTCCAGTGGCATAGAGTTGGGCTTCTATCCCCAAAGATCATGCTTCTCTGGCAGTTTGTTTCTACCTTTGATTCCTAGGAGAAAGGTAAGCAGTTTCCTTCTGAGTAGTTTCCAGCCCCTGGAAACTGCTGCAGTGTCATCTATGCATTGTTTCCTACTGGACAGCAGTGAGTGGTAGTTGTGAGGTGCTGCAGAGTCAGAACGGATTCCTAATTCACCAGTGGCCTTTCAGAGATAGTAAACATCATGGGAAGAGGTTGCCCATTTTTCTCCTGCAGAGCAGGCACCAGGGCTCCACTATTGTAATGAGCAGTAGCAGTAGTAATGGCTGTGTTGTTGTTATGTGCCATCAAGTTGACTGTGTCTTGTAGCAAGATTTTGAACAATGGATCTGAACCTTGTGTGTGTATCTTGTGCCATACACATCATCTCTGGTGTATACTTGAGCTCACTGATACAGCCCCTGTGTCAGTTCATCTTGTTGAAGGTCATCCCGCTTATGCTGACCCTCCACCTTTTTAAGCATGAAGTCTTTTTTCCAAGAACTAGTTCTCCTTACAATATGCATATGGTGTATAAGATGAAGTTTCACCATCCTTGCCTCAAAAGCATAATTATTCATTCTTTTGAATAAATACAGATCTTGGGGTATATAGTACTCTTCTTCAACACCACAACTCAAAAGCATGGATTCTTCTTTTGCTGTCCATATTCTTGTCTGACTTCAGATGCATAGACAGCAATGACAAGGATCCTGGATTGGATGAGGTGTACCTTAGTTTTTAAATTGACATCATCATCATTGTTTATTTAGTCCTTTGGAGAGTCCTTGAGAGCAGATTTTCCCAATGCAATATATCTTTCTATTTTTTGACATCTGGTGCCAATGATGTTGGTTGTAGATCTAAGAAAGATGATATCAATGACAATTTCAATGTTTTCTCCGTTTATCGTTATGTTGCCTGTTGGCCCAGTGGTGAAGATATTTGTTGCCATAATGTTGAGATATCATCTATATTGATGGCTGTAATCTTTGATATTCTGCAGCAAACATCTTAAGTTCCCTCCACTTCCAGCAAGCAAGGTTGTATCTTCTGCATAATGGAAGATGTTGATGAGTCTTTCTCTAGTCCTGATGCCACATTCTTCTTCAAAAAGTCCAGCTTCTTGAATAGTTTGTTCAGTGTACAGATTGAATGAGTGTGGAGAAACAGTCCTGACACACACTCTTCTTGATTTTTAAACCATGCAGTACTCTGACTCTGTTAGCACACAGCCTCTTGGTCTTGGTATAGGTTTTTCAGGAATATTATTAAGTGTTCTGGGATTCCTGTTCTTCTCAGTGTTAGCCACAATTTGTTGTGATCCACACAATCAAATTCCTTTGCATAGTCAATAAGACACAAATAAACATCTTCCGGTAGTCTCTGTTTTCAGCCAATATCCATCAGTGACATTAGTAGTGAATATCTTCCAAATCGAGAGTGAATTTCTAGAAGTTCTCTGTTGATGTACAGTGCTAGCTGTGTATTTGAATAATCTTCAACAAAATTTTCTTATTTTATGTTATTTTAATGATATGGTTGTTATTTTGTGTCATCTCCTCTCTTATGCTGACCCTCCACGCATGATATTATTTTTCAAGGACTGTTCCTCCTTACAACTTTATGCCCAAAGTATGTAAGATGGAGTTTCACCATCCTTGCCTCCAAGGAACACCCTGATTTCACTTTATCCAACACCTCATATGATAGGCATCAATAATTCCTCTGTCATCTTTAGACACTGTCCAAATTTTAAACATAATTTTAAGTATAAGACCTTGGATCAGGCACACCTTAGACTTTAAATTTGCAATGATGCTCTTTTAGTATGTTAGAAATGTTGTCGTTTGATTTCTTGACTGCTGGTACCAAGGGTGTTGATTGTGGATCCAAATAAGATGAAGTCATTGACTATTTAAATCTTTTCTCCATCTATCATGATGTTGCCTTTTGGCCTGTTGGTGAAGATTTTTATTTTCTTGATGTTGAGGTGCAATCAATATTGTAGCTCTTGATCTTTTGCAGCAAGCCTTTTATTGACATTGTTGTTGTTAGGTGCTGTCCAGTTAAGTACAACTCATAGTCACCCTAAGAATAAAAGATCTGAGCCCAGTCCTGTCTTGTGCCATCCTCACACTTCCTGACACACAAGCGCCCATTGCAGCAGTCACTGTCAAGAGAGCTGCTGAGAGTCTTCCTCTCCTTCACAGACCCTCTACCTTTCCCAACATCATAGCACCTCCTAGCAATATATTAAAAGTATATGAGGTGAAGTTTCATCATTCTTGCCTCCAAAGAGCACTCTGATATCTGTTCATTCTCTTGACTGTACACAGGTTGTTTAGTGCTCTTCTCCAACACCACAGCTGAAAGGCATCAATACTTTTCATCCTTAATCATTGTCCAGGTCTCGGATACATAGCTAGTACACAGAAACACTATGGCCTGAATCAGACACATCTTAGTCCTCAAATTGACATCACTACTTCTCAGTAATTTGGAAAGGTCCCTACCTGCAGATTTTCCCAGTGCAATGCATCTCCCTATTTCTTTCTTTTTTTTTTTTGTTTTTATTATTTTGTGTGCGTGTATGTACCGTCAAATCAGATCTGACTGGTACAGGAGGATATTGCGCCTCCTTCTCCGGCAGAGCATCTGGTGGATTCGAACCGTGTTCCTCTGGGATTGCAGTGCAGTTTCTTGCCACTAGGCCACCAGAGCTCCCCTCCTATTTCTTGACTGCTCGTAATAAGGGTGTTAATTGTGGATTCAAGTAAGATGAAGCTCTTAACAGTTTCAATCTTCTCTCCATTCATCATGACACTGCATGTTGGTCCAGTGGTAAGAATCTCTGTTTTCTTGACATTGACACATAATCCACACTGAAGGCTGTATTGCTTGATCTTCTGTAACAAGGGCTTCAAGTCCACCTAACTCTGAGCAAGTAAGTTTGTATCATCTGCATAAATGCAGGTTATTGATGAGTCTCCCTCCAATCCTGATACCAGGATTCTGAGTCCAGCTTCTCAGATAATTTGTTCAGCATGTAAATTGAACAGGTATGGAAATAGAATATGACCCTGACACACTTCATTCCCAATTCTAAACCATGCAGTGCTCTCCTGCTCCATTTGCACAACAGCTTCCTGATGCAGGTGCAAGCAAAAGATCATTACAAAAACAGAGAAGAAAGAAAAAAAATTAAAATGGTTGTCAGAAGAGACTCTAAAGATTGCACTGGAGTGTAAGAAGCCAAATATAAATGAAAACATGTTGACATGAAACAGCTGAACAGACAATTAAAAAAGGCAGCTTGGGAGGATAAAGCAACAAATTATAATGGAATGTGCAGAGAGCTGGAATTGGAGAATAAAAAGAGAAGAACTCACTCTGCATTTCTCAATCTGAAAGAACTAAAAAATTTAAGCCTTGTGTCACCATATTGAAAGATACTATGGACGATATAAGGGAATTCACAGTCACTGTACCAGAAAAAAATTGACCCACACTGAAAAATTTCAAGAAGTACCATATGAACAGGAGCCTATGGTAATGAAAGAGGAAGTGGACGCTGCATTGAAGGCATTGGCAAAAATTAAGGTGCCAGGAATCAATGTGATACCAATTGACTTGTTTCGATTAGCAAATGCAGCCTTTGATGTACTCCTAGGTATATGCCAGGAAATTTGGAGGGTGGCTGTCTAGCCAGTGGATTGGAAGAGGTCATATTTGTTTCTATTCCCAAGAAAGGTGATCTTGATGAATGTGGAAACTATCGAACAATATCACTGGTATCACATGCAAGCAAAATATTACTGAAGATCATCCAAAATCAGCTGGAACAGTACATAGATAGGGAATTGCCAGAAGTTCAAGTGGCATTTAGAAGAGGCCATGACAGGGATATCATTGCTGATGTCAGATGGATCTTGGCTAAAAGTAAGGAATACCAGAAGAATATCCATTGTGCTTTATTGATTATGCAAAGGCGTTAGACTGTGTGGATCATGACAAGTTGTGGCTGACATTGAGAAGAATGGAAATCCCAAAGCATTTGATTGTGTTCATGAGGAACCTATTCCTGACATAGTTGTATGTATAAATAATTGTAAATATAATTGATTAATTATAAAAAATTATACTGCACTGAAACACATTGAGCATAGAGTCTCCATAAGTTATGGAATGGAAACTGTTGCAAAGATGCTGTTCCCAGAAGTGGTCATGTTGATGAAAAGTCTCAATTAGGGAACTAGTTAAGCAAATTACCTAAATTACCTGTGTTAACCAAATTTAAAATTACCAAATATGAACATATGTACAGGTAATATTGCTATACCGTGAACTGTGACAATATTGGCAAAAAATAAGGCCCCAGTAATTGATGGGATTCAAGTTGGCATGTTTCAAATGACAGCCTGTTTCAGATGCAGCCCTGGATAAACTCACCAGTCTTTGCCAGAATATTTAGAGGACAGCTGCTTAGCTGATTGACTGGAAGAGATACATGTCTGTTCCCATTCCCAAGAAAGGTGATCTAACAGAATGTGGAAACTACTGAACAGTGGCATTAATATCACACACATGCAAAATAATGCTGACAATCATTTTTAAAAAATGGCTATAAAGAACTGCCAGAAGTTCAATCAGGATTTAGAAGCCATGGCTCTGTGCCACAGCACTTTCTGGGCTGTGTATCCAGTCAATTAACTAGGTCCCTGTCTTCAAAATTTCTTAATGCGTCCTGGAATGGTCTCTTGCCTGGAGCACTAGATCGTGGCACTGCTGCCTGCTCCCCACCCCCCTCTGCCCCCTAATCCCCGACTGGAGGCCCCCTGCCCTGATGCCTGCACTTTTGAACCTGCTTTCTGGAGGACCTTGCCTCACTGCCTGGATGCTCCCACCTGCTATCTGGAAGCCTGGCTGGCACCAGCCCTCTGCCTGGAAGTCTCATTTCCACCACCTGGACGCTCTAATCACCACGTGGATGCTCTGCTCACCACCTGAAAGTCCCACCCCCACCTCCTTGAAATCTCAGAACTGTCCCCTGGAAGTGCTAGTCCCATTGCCTGCAATTTCCGGCCCTGCCACCTGGAAGTCTGGCCATGCTGCCTGGAGGACTTGGCCTGCCATCTGGAGGACCTGGTCCACCATCTAGAGGACCTGGCTTCACCACCTGGATGCCCCAGCCCCAGTGCTTGGAGGCCTCAGCCCCTGCACCTGGTGACTCTGGCCCTACCACTTGGACTCCTGAACCTGCCACCTGTAGGACCTGGCCCCACTGCCTGGACACTCATGCTGGCCACTTGGATGCCTCGGCCCCATCACCTAGAGGACCTGCCCATGCAACCCCATCACTGGGACTCTCCCACCCACTCCCTGGAAGCCCATCCCTGCCACCTGGAGGAGCGGGCCCTGCCACCTGGACCACCCCACTGTCTGGAGGATGATCTGCTGCTGCCCCTCTGAACTGCACCATGGACAGCAATATCACAGGTTATCTCATTTTTTCTCTCCCCTCCCAGAGCATGAACTGCCTTTAGCCCTGGGCACCTTGACCTACCTAGCCTAGCTGCAGCAGTTGCTTGACAGAGAAGACTGCCAACTCACAGGCCATACCTCTCCTCAGCTGAAGAAATCTTCCCTTGAGTTAAAAACTCATAGAGAAACTCAGACAGGGTAGTTGTCCTCCCCTCCCCTAGAGCAGTGACCTCCTGAGTAAAGGTTTTCAGACCAAGAGCCAGCTAAGGCCTCAGGCATGAAAAACTCTTCCTCAGCAATGTCAGAAAAAAAGCAGACTACCTCACAATCTACAAAAACACAAAACAAGATGTCTCCTGAAAAAAGTGACACAGTATCAATGGATTTATCAATGGAGC
>NW_006400145.1:1364595-1367646 GCF_000299155.1 Elephantulus edwardii
TATACATTATTGAACCCATCCTTCTCAGTCTCTCCCCAACCCCAAGGTCAGTCCTGTTTTACAACAGTGGCACCATTCAGTATTTGTCCTTTTGTGACTGAGATATTTCACTCAGCATAATGTCCTCCAGAGTCACCTATTTTGAATAATATAGCATGAGTTCCTTATTTTTCAATGCAGCATAGTATTCCATTGTATGACTATACCACAGCTTCTCTATCCATTTGTTTGTTGATGGGCACTTGGGTTGTCTCCAACTCCTTGCTATTCTGAACAAAGCAGCAATAAACATAGGTGTGCATATATCTCCTTGGGTGTCAGTTATGGTCTCTTTGGGGTATATTCCCAGTAGTGGAATTGCTGGGTCAAATGGTATCTCTATTTGCAATTTTTTGAGAAAACGCCATACCACCATACCGCCTTCCACAGTAGTTGCACCATTTTACACTCCCACTAACAGTAAATAAGGGTTCCAGTTTCTCCACAGCTTTGCCAGCATTTATTGCTTGCTGTTGTGTTAAATTTTGCTATTTTGACTGGGCTGAGATGATATCTCATAGTTGTTTTAATTTGCATCTCCCTTAGAACTAGGGATTTTGAACATGTCTTTATGTGCTTGTTAGCCATCTGAATGTCTTCTTTGGTGAAGAGTCTGTTCATTTCCTGTGACCATTTTTCTATTGGATTATTTACTTTTATCTTTTTGTGGTGCTCAAGTATTTTATAAATTCTGGATATAAGTCCCTTATCTGATACGCCATTACCAAATACTTTTTCCCAGTCAGTGGCTTCCCTTTTTAGCCTGTTGGAGAAGGTTTTGGATGTGCATATGGATTTGATTTTTAGAAGATCCCACTCATCTACTTTATCTTCTCCTGGTTGTAGGTAATGATTGAATATTTTCAATGGGTGAAAGACAAGCTTGAAGAGTTACAGGACTCTGCAAGCAAAATTCAAGGGGAAATAAAAAAAATCTGAGAAAATACAGATAAAACAAAACATGAACTCACAATCCAGAATAAGAGGACCAATGTTTCAGATGCTGTCAACATGATAGAGGGACATAATGAAAGAGTTGAAGAGATGGCACCAGAACCATGAAATAGAAGATAGAATTGTCACCACTGATTTGTTAGGAAAAAAAAAGAGCAGAATCAAAAAGGAAGGAAAAAGAAGAAAGCCTCAGAATAATGTGGGGCACCATCAAGAAGAATAATATGCATATAATCGGAATCCCAGAACAGGAAGAAGCAGGTAAAGGCCCTGAGAAAGTTGTGGAAGAATTACTAGAAGAAAACTTTCTCAGCATAATGAAGAATGAGAGAATATATATTCAAGAAGTTGAGAGAACACCTTATACAATAGACCCCAAAAGAAAAACACCAAGCCTTACCATAGTCAGATTTGCCAGAACAAAAGATAAGGAGAGAATTCTGAAAGCAGCGAGGAAGAAACAAAGATTAACCTATAAGGGAAAGCAGATAAGATTAAGTACTGATTTCTCAGCAGAAACCATGTGAACAAGAAGACAGTGGAATGACATATATTGAACATTCAAAGAACACAGCTGTCAACTAAGAATACTGTACCCAGCAAAATTGTCCATCAAATATAAAGAAGAGATCAAGATATTCCAGAAAATAGAACCTAAGGGTGTTTATAAAAACAAGACCAGCAATGCAGGAAACACTGAGAGATGTCCTTTTTTACAGAGGTGCCACAGAAAGCAGGATAGACCAATGTAACTGGCAATAACACCAAAAATAACTTAACAAAATGATAACAGTAAAACCTAGCCTCTGAATTAAACTGATTGTGAAAGGCTTAAACATACGACTAAAGATAAAAAGAGTAACAGATTGGATAAAAAAAAAAAGCAACCAAACCCTCAGTATGTTGTCAACAAGAGACAAACCTGAAAAGTGAAGATAAAGGAAGACTAAAAATGGTGGTAAAATATACCAAGCAAACAGCACCAGAAAAAAGCATGTGTAGTGATATTAATCTCTGATAAAATAGATTTCAATGCAAAAACCATCACAAAGGACAAGGCAAGTTACTACATAATGCTTAGAATCAACAGAACAAGAGGACATAACGATAATAAATATCTATGCACCAAATGATAGAGCTGTAAAATATACAAAGCAAACATTAGTAAAACTGAAAAAAGAAACAGACAACACCACTGTAATAGTAGGAGACTTCAATAAACACCACTCTCAAGAAAAGATAGAATTACCAGAATGAAACTCAACAAAGATGCTGAAAACTTAAACCATGCAATAAATTAAATCGGTCTCATAGATATTTATAGGCTAATGAACCCATAAAAAGCTCAGTATACCTTCTTCTCCAATGTGAATGAAATGTTCTCCAGAATACATCACATTTTAGGTTCCAAGGCAAGCATCAATAAATGAAAAAAACATACAAATAATACAAAGCGTCTTCTTAGACCACAATGCTACAAAATTAGAAATTAATAACAAGAGGATCAAAGGAGAAAAATCATACATTTGGAAGCTGAACAACACCTTGCTTGACCATGAGTGGGTACTGTTTTTGTTGTTGTTATGTGCTATCGAGTCCCTTGCGACTCATAGTGACCCTATGTTCAAGAGCCCTAAATCTTGCTCTATCCTGTGCCATCCTCACTGTCTCCCACACACTTACTCCAAGGGTCTTCCTTTTCTGCATTGTCCTTCCCAAACATGATGCCCCTCTCCAAGGACCGGTCCCTCCTTGCAATAGGCCCAAAGTATATCAGATGAAGCTTCAGAATCCTTGACTCCAAGGAGCTGCCTGGTTTCACCCTCTCCAGGACTAACCCATTTGTTCTCCTAGCAGTCCATGGTATATTCAACATTCTTCTCCAGCACCACAGCTCAAAGGCATCAATTTTCTTTCTGTCATCCCTAGTCACTGTCCAGCTCTCCAATGCATAGCACACAATTGTGAAGACTATAGCCCGGATCAAGGGCACCTTAGTTTCCAGCTTGACATCGTTGCTCTTTAATATTCTGGAGAGGTCCCTGACAGCTGAATTTC
>NW_006400145.1:1371101-1383791 GCF_000299155.1 Elephantulus edwardii
TGGGAGTGTGAGCGACAGTGCGATTGGCACAGGACAGAGCGGAGTTTAGGGCTGTTGTACATAGGATCGCTATGAGTCGCAGGTGACTCGACGGCACATAACAACAACAACAACAACATGCAGAACAGATCATCCAGAATGCTGGGCTGTACAAGGAGGAATATGGCATCAAGATTGTAGGAAGATTCATCAACAATCTGTGTTTTGCAGATAAAGATAAAGGAGAAAATATACCATCCATTTGGAATCTGAACAACACCTTGCTTGAAAATCACTGGGTGCTAGAAAAAGTAAAAAATGAAATTTAAAAGTTTCTTGAAACAAATGACAAAACACCACTTACCAAAACCTTTGGGAAACAGCTAACACAGTACCTAGAAGTCAATTTATAGCAATAAGCAAACACATCAAAAGGCAAGAAAAAATGAAAATTGACTCTCTAACCCAACATCTCAAACAAATTGAAAGAGAACAGCAGAAAACCTAACACCCTCTAAAAAACCTGGGATAATAAAAATTACGGCAGAAATAAAAGAAATAGAAAACAGAAAAACAATTGAAACCATCAACAAAACCAGAAGGTGATTGTTTGAAAAAGTCAATAAAATTGACCAACCACTAGCAAAACTAACAAAGGAAAAGAAAGAAAAGACACAACTAATCTGAAAAAGAGATGAAAGGGGCAACATCACAACAGAACAGCTAAAATAAAAAGGTTAACAATGGAATATTATGATAAGCTATACTCAAACAAATATGAAAAACTAGAAGAATCACACAAATACTTGGAAACTCACAAACTACCTAAACTGACACAGACTGAAAAAAAAAATCACCTGAACAGACCCATTACAAAACACGAATTTGAAAAGGTAGTAAAACAACTTTTAACCAAAAAGAAAAGAGCCCTTGATCAGATTGTTATACAAGTTAATTTTATCAAACATTCAGAGAAGTATTGCCACCAATTCTACACAAAGTACTTCAGAAAATAGAAAAAGACAGAATTCTCCCAGACTCATTCTATGAAGCCAACATATCCTTGATATCAAAGTCAGATAAAGACACCACCAAAATAGAAAACTATAGACTAATATCTCTTATGAACATAGATCCAAAAATTCAGAATAAAATTCTGGCCAATAGAATCCAACAAAAAATATAATTCACTATGACAAAGTGGGATTCATAACAGGTAAGCAAGAATGATTCAACATAAGAAAAACAATCAATGTAATTAATCACATTAACAAAGCAAAGAACAAGAACCACACGATTGTATCAATTGATGCAGAAAAGGTCTTTACAAAATCCAATACCCTTTCTTGATTAAAACACTCAACAAAATAGGAATAGAAGGGAATTTCCTCAACATAGTAAAAAGTATATATGTAAACCCAATAGCCAACATTGTTCTCAGTGGAGAGAGATTAAAGGCATTCCCTTTGGGAAAAGTAAATAGGCAAGGATGCCCACTATGAGCTCTCCATTCAAGACTGAACTGGCAGTCTTGTTGTTGTTGATTGCCATTGAGTCAAACACAATTAATAGCAATGCTATGAATAAAAGGCCTGAAGCCTTTCTATAATTATAGTCATTTATCAAAGTTCATAGTTTCCAGAGGCATGTTGTTTAAGGTGTGTATGCCACTTCTGCTAGCATTAAGACAAGAGAAGGAACTAAGTGGTATCCAAATAGGTAAAGAGAAGGTAAACTTATCTCTATATACAGTCAACAGTCTTGGTAACAGCAGCCAGGAAATCAAGAGACGAATTGCACTGGGAAAGTCAGCTGTGAGGAACCTCTCAAGAGTACTGAGGAGCAATGATGTCAGGCTGGAGACTAAGGTGTGCCTGATCTGGGCTATAGTCTTTGCAGTTATGTGCTATGCATCAGAGAGTTGGACAGTGAATAGGGATGATAGAAAGAGAATTGATGCCTTTGAGTTGTGGTGCTGGAGAAGAGTGTTGAATATACCATGGACTGCTAGGAGAACAAACAGGTTTGTCCTGGAGAAGGTGAAGCCAGAATGCTCCTTGGAGTCAAGGATTCTGAAGCTTCGTCTGACATACTTTGGGCATGTTGCAAGGAGGCACTGGTCCTTAGAGAGGGACATCATGTTTGGCAGAGTGGAGGGGTGGCGAAGGAGAGGAAGACCTTCGATGAGATGAATCAATTCTGTGACTGGAGTGGTGGGAATGAGTGTGTTGGAGATGGCTAGGTTGGCACAGGACAGAATGGCATTTAGGTCTCTTGCACATAGAGTTGCTATGAGTCACAAGTGACTCGATGCACCTAACAACAACAACAAGGCAGAAAATATGATAGTATACTTAGAAAATCATAAAGACTCAGAAAAATACTGGGCATGGTTGACAAATTCAGCAAAGTGGCAGGATATAAAATCAATTTGATTTCTCTACAGTGACAAAGAGAATGCAGAATTGGCCATAATTAAAACAATATCCATCACTATAGCTAATCACAAGATTAAATACTTGGGAGTAAATCTAACTAGAAACACAAAGGACCTATTCAAAGAAAATTACAAAACATTACTCCAAGAAACAAAAAAGAGACCTAGAGAAATGGAAGAATATACCTTGCTCTTGCATAGGAAGACTCAATATTGTGAAAATTACAATTCTGCTGAAGGCAATCTACAAGTTCAATGCAATCCAATATAAATACCAATTCCATTCTTAAACGAGATGGAAAAGGCAGTTTCCAGTTTCATCTGGAATGGAAAGAGACCCCGAAAAAGAAAAACACTCCCTAAAAAGAGAAATATTACACAAAATGGGTGACCATGGAGGACATTATGCTAAGTGAAATATCACAGTCACAAAATGACAAGTATGGCATAATCCCACTGTTATAAAAGAGGACTGACATAAGGGTTTGGGGAGACTGTGAAAGATGGGATAATGTATACTGCATCGAAACAGATAAGAGAGCTGTTTAAAAGGGATATATGATTAGATATTATTGTTATAGTAGAATGGAATTTGACTGTGTGGATCATAACAAACTGTGGCTGACTCTGAGAAGAATGGGTATCCCAGCACATTTAACCGTCCTAATGCAAAACCTCTACTTGGACCAAGAGGCAGTAGTCAGAACAGAGCAGGGTAACACTGCATGGTTCAAAATTGGGAAGGGTGTATGCCAGGGATGTGTCCTGTTTCCATACCTTTTCAACCGGTATGCAGAGCAGATTATCCAGGAGGCTGGGCTCTATGAGGAGAATTGTGGCATCAGGATTGGTGGAAGATCTATTAACAATCTGTGTTATGCAGACGACACAACCCTGATTGCTGAAACCGAGGAGGACCTCATGCACTTGCTGCAGAGGGTCAAGGACTGCAGCCTTCAGTATGGACTGAGGCTCAATGTCAAGAAGACAAAGATTCTCACCGCTGGACCAATTGGTAGCATGAGGATGGATGGCGAGGAGATTGAGATTGTTCACAGCTTCAGTCTGCTCGGCTCCATGATCAACAATCTTGGCACCAGCAGTCAGAAAATCAAAAGATGTATTGCAATGGGAAAGTCTGCTGTTAGGGACCTCTCTAAAGTACTCAAGAGCAATGGTGTCTCTCTGGAGACTAAGGTCCGCCTGATACAAGCTATGGTCTTTGCAATCACTTGTTATGCATCAGACAGTTGGCCAATGACTAGGAAGGACAGAAGGAGAAATGATGCCTTTGAGCTGTGGTGCTGGAGAAGAGTATTGAATGTACCGTGGACTGCCAAGAAAACAAACAGATTCATCCTTGAGAGGGTTAAACCAAGCTACTCCTTGGAGGCAAGGATTCTGGGGCTTTGTCTGACATACTTTGGGCATGTTGCAAGGAGAGACAGGCCCCTGGAGAGGGACATCATGCTTGGGAGGGTGGAAGGACAGCGCAGGAGGGAAAGACCCTCTATGAGATGGATTGATTCAGTGACTGGGGTAATTGGGATGGGTTGTGTCAGAGACAGTGTGATTGACACAGTATAGAGCAGGGTTTAGGGCTGTTGTACATAGGGTCGCTATGAGTCGCAAAGGACTCGACGGCACATAACAACAACAACAACAACAGAATGAACTTGGGGGGAGGGATTGAATAACAATGAAAGAATTATTATTACATTTTTACTTTTCAAAAAGAAAAGTGAATGGGGGGAGGGGTGGGCAGGGAGAAAAGTGCAACAAGGAATGAATGGAAATCCAAAGTCACTGTAAACTTTCATTAAAATAAATTAAAAAAAGAGAGAAACAAGGTAGGAGATATCTCACTCCTTGATTTCAAATCCTACTATACTGTCATGCTGGTCAAGACAGCATCGTACTGGTACAATGACAGACACATTGATGAATAGAATTGAGAACCCTGAAATCAGACCATCTACCTATGGTTAACTGATTTTTGGCAAGGAGATGAAATCAGTTAATTGGGAAAATGACAGCCTCCTTAACAAACAGTGTCAGCAAAACTGGAAAACTATCTGCAGAAAACTCAAGCAAGATCCATATCACATACCATACACAAAAACAAACTCAAATGGATCAAGGACCTAAGACTATAACCAAGGACTATAAACTTCATTAGAGAAAAGCTTGGGAGAACTCTAGAAGCCCTGATCCACAATATGAACAGTCTTCCAAGCACACTGAAAAAACCTACAGCCAGAAGAGGATAAAATAGAGGAATGGGACCTTCCAAGAATCAAATCCCTACGCACATCCAAAAATTTCTCCAAAAAAGGTAAAAAGGGAAACCACAGACTGGGAAAAAAGATTTGGCAATGACATTTCTGATAAGGGACTTATTGCTAAAATTTATAGAATACTCCAGCACCAAAACAAGATAAAGGTAAGGAACCCAATCACAAAATAGTCACAGGATATGAACAGACAATTCACCAAAGAAGACATTCAGATGGTGAAGAAGTGTCTGAAATCCCTAGCTCTAAGAGTCGTAAATCAAAACAACTGAGATATCATTTCATCTCAGTAACAATAGCCAAGTTCAGCAGAGCAGCAAACAACAAATACTTGCAGTTACAGAGAAACTGGAATGCTTATTCACTGTTTGTTGGAGTGTAAAAGTATGCAGCCACTCTGGACAGCAGTATGGTGCTTTCTCAAAAAGTTAGAAATAGAAATACCACTTTGACCCAGCAATTCTACTACGGAGAATATACCCTAAAGAAATCAGCACTACCACCCAAACCGATATATATGCACACCTATGTTTATTGCTACATTATTCACAATAGCAAAGAGTTGGAAACAACCTAAATGCCCATCAACAAATGAATGGATAGAGAAGATGTGGAATACTATGTAGCAGTGAAAAACAAGGAACTCATGACATATTATACAAATTGGGTGGCCCTGGAGGACATTATGCTGATTAAACTATCTCAGTCACAAATGGACAAATACTGTATAATGCCACAGTTATAAAAAGACTGACATGAGGGTTGAGGGAAAACTAAGAAAAGAGAGGATAAATAATGTACACTGCATTGAAACAGAGGAGGGAAAGAACTATTTAATAGGAATATATTATTACATATTATTTGTATGACAACAGTCCAGAATAAAGAGAAAAATGAACTGTGGGTGAGGTGGGTAGGGAGGAAAATGTGCAACAATGAATGAATGGAAATCCAAGTTCTCTATAATATTTATTTAAAATCTCACAATAAAAAAAAATAAAAAATAAGAAGAAACCATGGCACCAGATATCATTGTTGATGTCAGATAGATCCTGGCTGAAAGCAAAGAATACCAGAATGCCTATTTGTGCTTATTGACTATGCAAGGCACTTGACGGTGTGGATCATAATAAATCATGGCTAACATTGAGATGGACGGCACATAACAACAACAACATTGAGAAGAATGGGAATACCAGAACACTTAATTTTGCTTATGTGAAACATATACCTACACCAAGAGGCTGTCATGCAGACAGAGCAAGGGAACACTGTTGTGTTGTTGTTATGTGCCCTCGTGCTGCTTGCAACAGCCCTGAAACCTGCTCTATCATGTGCCAGCTTTACTGTCTCTGACACACCTATCCTCATTACTTGAGTCACTGTATCAATCCATCTCATTGATGGTCTCCTTCTCTTTCTCTGTCCCTTCACCCTTCCAAGCATGATGTCCCTCTCCAAGGACTGGTCTCTCTTGCAACATGCCTAAACTATGTCTGACGAAGCCTCAGAATCCTTGCCTCCAAGGAGCAGTCTGGTTTCACACTCTCTAGGAAAAACCTGTTTGTTCTCCTGGCAGTCCATGGTATATTCAATACTCTTCTCCAGCACCACAGCTCAAAGGCATCATTTATTTTTCTATTATCCTTACTCATTGTCCAGCTCTCTGATGCATAGCAAGCAATTGTGAAGACTATGGCCTGGATCAGGTACAACTTAGTCTCCAGATTGACATGTTTGCTCTTCAGTATTCTGGAGAAGTCCCTGACAGCTGACTTTTCTAATGCAATTTGTCTCCTGATTTCCTGGCTGCTGGTACCAAGAGTGTTGATTGTGGAGCCAATCAAACTAAAGCTGTTAACAGTTCAAAGTATGTCAGACGAAGCCTCAGAATCCTTGCCTTCAAGGAACAGCCCGGTTTAACCCTCTCCAGGATGAATCTGTTTGTTTTCTTAGCATTCCATGGTACATTCAACACTCTTCTCCAGCACCACAGCTCAAAGGCATCAATTCTCCTTCTGTCCTCCCTAGTCATTGTCCAACTCTCTTGCAAAGACCATGACTTGTATCAGATGAAGCTTAGTCTCCAGAGAGACACCATTGTTCTTCAGAACTTTGGAGAGGCCCCTAACAGCAGACTTTCCCATCGCAATCGTCTTTTAATTTCCTGACTACTGGTGCCAAGACTGTTGACTGTGGAGCCAAGCAAACCAAAGCTGTGAACAATCTCGATCTCTTCACCATCCATCCTGATGCTGCCAATTGGTCCAGTGGTGAGAATCTTTGTCTTCTTGATATTGAGCCTCAATCCATATAACTGCCAACAATATTCATGGGCTCCTGTCTTAAAGTTGTAGTTTGGCTGAGTAGGAAACAACAAACACACTGAGCTCTCTTCAGAGATTCTACCCAGTAGAGAAAGATCTGTAAGATCTTCTGTGTTCAGAGGCAGTCCCTTAAGCAGAAGGGCCTTGATCTGCCATTGAGAAAGAGGTGGGATTGGACAAGGAGAGAAAAGGGAAAGAGAGGAAGTAAAAATGCTTTGTCTCTCATTTCCCTGGGGTTGGAACCAGCTGAAAACTGACGCTTCTCTAGAGGCAATTTCCCTCAGAAAACAGTTGGGGGAAAAAAAACCCAAAAACGAATGAGGAGTGGAAATACCTAAACCAAGGTAACTGCAGATGAAGGTATTTGTGTGAGAGTGATCAAATAAGTCATCTTAGATCGCTGTCAGAGGTCCTCTTAATTACCTGAAATCCAAAAATTTCTCCAACAACGTAAAAAAGGAAGCCACTGATTGGGGAAAAAATATTTGGAAATGACATGTCTGATAAGGGACTTATATCTAGAATTATAAAGTACTTGAGCACCACAACAAGATAAACAACCTAATTGCAAAATGGGTACAGGATATGAACACTTCACCAAAGGAGACATTCAGATGACGAACAAGCACATGAAGACATGTTCAACATTCCTAGCTCTAAGAGAGATATCATCTTAGCCCAGTAAGAATAGCAAAATTTAACAGAACAGCAAACAACAAATGCTGATGAGGTTGCAGAGAAACTGGAAACCTTATTCACAGTTGGTGGGAGTGTAAAATGGTACAAACCACTATGGAAGGCAGTGTGGCACTTTCTCAAAAAGTTGGAAATAGAGATACCATTTGACCAAGCAATTCCACTACTCACAATATACCTGATAGAACCCAGAACTGCCACTCAAGCAGATATATGCACACCCATGTTTATTGTGATTTGTTCACAGTAGTAAAGAGCTGGAAACAACCCAAATGCCCATCAACGAACGAATGGATAGAGAAGCTGTGGTATGTATATACACACAATGGAATACTGGGCTGCATTGAAAAACAAGGAACTCATGAATTATTATACAAAATGGATGGCCCTGGAGGACAATATGCTGAGTGAAACAGCTCAGTCACAAAAGGGCAAATGCTGCATAGTGCCACTTTTGTAAAGTGAGGCTGCCATTGGAGTTGGGGGAAACTATGAGGGGATAAATAATGTATACTGCATTGAAACAGATGAGGGAAGTGTTTAGGAGGAATATATGATTAGGTACTATTGTCATGACAAGAGTCCAGAATGAAAGCCGAACAGTGGAGTGGACTGAGGGGGGTGGTGTATAACAATGAAATAATATATTTTTTTAACTTTTCAAAGAGAAAAGCAAACTGGGGGAGGGAGGTGTGGGCAGGGAAGAAAGTGTGCAACAATGAATGAATGGAAATCCAAAGTCTCTGTAAACTTTCATTAAAATACAAAAAATTTTAAAAAATTGTCTATTGAGAAGCTAACACTTCTCAAAAATATTTATCATTTCTTTCTTACAGAGCAACATTTGAAATCTTTTTAAAATTCATAGAACACCTTGCCACCCAGTGCAGTCACTTGCTGAGGAGCCGCGATATGATAGATCACTTAACAAAGGAGAACTTCGATCTGATCGTAATAGAAGTTTTTGATTACTGTCCTTTGCTGATTACTGAGAAACTCGGGAAACCGTTTGTATCCATTCTTTCTTCGACATTTGGAGTTTTGGAGTTTGGGCTCCCCACCCCTGTGGCTTATGTTCCAGTATTCCGTTCTTTGTTGCCGGACCGCATGGACTTCTGGGGCCGAGTGAAGAACCTACTGCTGTTCTTAGATTTTCAGAGGAAGCAGTGGCAACTCCGCTCAACGTTTGACAACACCATTAGGGAGCATTTCCCAGAAGGCTCTAGACCAGTGTTATCTCATCTTCTAGGGAAAGCAGAGTTATGGTTTGTTAACTCTGACTTTGCCTTTGATTTTGCTCGGCCCCTACATCCTAATACCATTTATGTTGGAGGCTTAATGGCCAAACCCGTTAAACCAATACCACAGGTAAGTAAAACCTTAGCTTTTCAATTTGTCATGCAGAGGCCGCTGTGCAGAGTTAGTGGCTGCCTCCTGCTAGTGGGAACTGAGCTTAAATTGAGGAGAGTAAGGCTCCCAGGGGACTGATGAAAAATGGTACCCACTATGTTGCACTGGCTCTTGATACAGAGAATACTAACCAGGCCCATTATAATTGCAAATCACAGATTTTATTGAAGCTCCGAAGTGCAAATCCTATATATGATTTCACATTAAAAAAAAACACCCCAAAGAAACAAATAAAAATCCTAAACTAAGGAATTAAAGGCATTGAAAATCTTAACAACTGATTAAGCATTGTTGTTGTTATGTGCCATTAAATTTCCTGAGACTCATGGTCAACCTATGAACAACAGCTTTGAACCCTGCTCTCTCTATCCTGAGCCAACTTTATTGCCTCTGACACACCTATTTTCATTACACCAGTCACTGAGTCAATCCATCTCATCAAGGGTCTTCCTCTCTTGTGCTGTCTCTCCACCCTCCCAGGCATGATGTCCCTCTCCAAGGACTGATCCTTCCTTCCAACATGCCCAGAGTATGTCACATGGAGCTTTGGAATCCTTGCCTCCAAGGAGCAGCCTGGTTTTGTCCTCTCCAGCAGTTCCCCTAGCAGTCCATGGTATTTTCAATAGTCTTCTCCAGCACCACAGCTCAAAGACATCAATTCTTCTTTTATCATCCCTAGTCATTGTCTTGCTTTCTGATACATAGCAAATAATTGCAAAGACCATGGCCTGGATTAGGTGCACCTTAGTCTCCAGACTGACATTGTTGCTCTTCAGTACTCTGGAGATGTCCTGATAACAAAGTGTTCAAATGCAATTCATCTTTTGATTTCCTGGCTGCTGCTACCAAGAGTTAATTGTGTAACCAAGCAAACTAAAATGATTTTATTTTGCAACTAACCATATCATAACTATTACTCAATACAAGCAAAAACACTCACTCTAATAGACCTAGTGGTAAGAAACTGTGCTGCAATCCCAAAGGTATGCAGTTTGAAACTACCAGATGTTCTGTGGGAGAAGGATGGGCAGTCTCCTCTTGTGTAATTTAGTGCCTACAAAACAACAGCTGGAGGGTCATGTATGGGTAGGTTCTGACTTGATGTCACACAACAACAATGGACAGTTTGCCACAAAATCCAGCACAGCATGCAAAGAGCAAAGGACTGCAGACAGCAAACGATCTTTGTCCTTCAGTTGTTTCCGTTTTTGCAGCCTTGAGAGTTCAGTTTAAATGTCATTCTGTGCAAGGTGTTTTCCCAGTCAGACCCTTTCAGAAGCAGGTGTAACCAATCAGAATTGAGAGCTCCATCTCTAGATTGACACTCGAGTGTCCAGGCCTAATATAACATCTTCTATTAACATATTAAGTTTCTGGGTCTGATTCAGCATCTTCTGGTTAGCATAGGTTGGGTGTTACCAGAGTCCAGTGTTTTACAAGCTCTTCTCTTAGCCTTATCTGTCTTACACACCATTACTTATAAACTCCATTCTATATTTCTTACAAAATGCTCTTTTTTTTGGCTGGACATTGTTTTATTACCTTTTCAAAGTCTTCTTTTGTAATGGGTTTGTTCAGGTGTTCAATTTCAGTTGGTGTTAGTTTAAGTAGGTTGTGAATTTCTGTGTTTGTCCATTTCCTCTAGGTTTTCATATTTGTTTGAGTATAATTTTTCATAATATTCCAATGTTAGCTTTTTAATTCTAGTTGGTTCTGTTGTGATGTTGCCCATTTCATCTCTTATTCGGATTATTTTTGGTTTTTCCTTCTTTTCCTTTGTTAGTTTTTCTAGTAGTTTGTCAATTTTACTGAACTTTTCAAAGAACCAACTGCTTGTTTTGTTGATGGTTTCAATTGTTTTTTGGTTTCCTATTTCATTTATTTCTGCTCTAATTTTAATAATTTCAGTTTTTTAGAGGGTGTCAGGTTTTCTTGCTGTTCTTTTTCAATTTGTTTGAGATGTTGGGTTAGAGAGTCAATAGTCATATTTTCCTGCATTTTGATATGTTTGCTTATTGCTATAAATTGGCCTCTTATTACTGCTTTGGCTGTTTCCCAGAGGTCTAACAATATGCTCTTAATATGTAGCTTTACAAGCTTTGTTCTGTGTTTCTTAGCATCATGACACCATACACTTCTCTGTCATTTAACCTATTACTTTCTAGCCAAACTTAACAGAACAAGCATAGTCACTATGATACAGCAAACTTACATTCCTTTCTTAACATAATTTGTGCTAACTTCAATTCTCAATATATTTCAACAGACTTGTACTCTTAATACTGATGCCTAGGCCCTGTCAGTGAAAGCTGCCCAGGCATCCAGGTTTTAGAACCACAGCCCTAGAAGTTTTCAAAAGCAAGGAGAGCTAAGATCAATTCGCTACCTTTTGCCTACCAGCACTTTCTCCCCTCATGTCCTCTACTGAACCTGATGTTGTTGCTGTTGTTGTTGTTAAGTGCTGTTGAGTTGTAGGTAACTATAGCTACCCTATGAACGAAAGACCTGAACACTTGGATAACTTTCATCATTTTTGCAAGTTTATAGAGTTTCAGGAGGCAAGCTATTTTGGAAGTAGAGACCTGGATCAGACACACCTTAGTCCTTAAACTGACATCGTTAGGCCTCAATAATTTGGAGAGGTCCCTGACTGCAGACTTATCCAGTACAGGATGTCTTTTGATCACTTCACTCCTGGTATTAAGTCTATTGATTGTGGATCCAAGTAAGATGAAGTTGTTGATAATCTCAATCCTTTTTCTGTCCATCCTGATGCTGTCTGTCCAGTGGTGAGGATTTTTGTTTCTTGGCATTGTTGTTGTGTTATTAAGTGCCATCAAGTTGTAGACCACTCATAGCAACCCTATGAACAAAAGACCTGAACACGTATAACTTTGGTCATATCTCCAAGTTCATAGAGTTTCCAGTGGCAAGTCATTTTGGAAGTGGATGACACTCCTGCTTCCAGGCTTGATTTACTCAGGAAGCTCCACTAAACACTGTCCACCATGGGTAACCATTATCTCATTTGGCACATCAGTGTCACAATGTTTAGCATCAGAGTGGCATCCATTTCCTGAATAACATGCCTCCAGAAACTCTATGAACTTTGTTAAATGTCAATAGTTGTAGAGGAGCTTCAACCCTTTTGTTCATAGGGTAGCTATGAATCATGCTCTACTTGAAGACAATCAACAACAACCACAACAACAACAACCATGAGTTACCTCTATACAACAAATGGACAGACCAGTGCTAGACCATTTAGAAGAATGTTTGAACATAAACAATTAAAAGCAGGCCTGAGGACCGCAGATTAAAATCACCCACTTTTGGCTTGGTAGCATAGTAGCATAACTTGGTATTCACTAGGCCAACAGAGCTCTCTCTGTGTTGTTGTTGTTGTTGTTAAGTGTCATCGAGTCATAGAAGACTCATAGTGACCCTTTGAACGAAAGACTTGTATAACTTTCATCTTTTCTCCAAGTTTATAGAGTTTCCGGAGGCAAGCTATTTCGGAAGTGCATTGTTGTTGTTGTTATGTGCC
>NW_006400145.1:1385286-1385914 GCF_000299155.1 Elephantulus edwardii
CTGTGCATCTGAGAGCTTGACAGTGACTAAGGAAGACAGAAGAACTGATGCCTTTGAATTGTGGTATTGGAGAAGAGTAATGGATATCTCATGGATACCATAAGAATGAACAGATGTCTTGGAAAAAGTGTAGCCAGAATTCTCCTTGGAGGTACAGTTGGTGAAGCTTCGTCTTTTATATTTTGGACATGTTGTTAGGAGAGGCTATTCCCTCAAAAGGGATACCATGCTTGGAAAGGTCAGTGAAAGAGAGGCAGGCCACTAGTGAGATGGATTGACAGGCGGCAATGGGCTCAAGTGTATCAGAGATGATGAAGATGGCATAGGATGGGACAGGGCTCAGGTTTGTTGTTTACAGCATCGCTTTGTGTCGTACTCAACAATACCTACCCTGGAGTAGTGGGAGAGTAAGTTGCTCAAATAAAGCCAGGCCAAATCTGGGAACCTTACCTGGCTGGACTTTGGTATTTAAAAAAACCTTCTGTAGGTGTGACCTCATGGCTGTGAATCATGGTCACAAGAAGTGTAGATGAAGATCCTCAATAATTCTGCAGCCACACTTTGTGCAGATCTTCACATTCTCCACTCAGTCTAGTTCCCCCTCTTGGACCTGGATCCCTTTTCTACT
>NW_006400145.1:1418224-1427768 GCF_000299155.1 Elephantulus edwardii
TAAGGAGTCAATATGTAGTTTAAGAGACAATCAGTGTGTCACTTATATAAATGGTACACCTGTGGTTTCTAATCTGTGCTAGACTTCAAAACTGTGATCTCCTATTATTGTATGCAACCTTGAACTCCATCTCTACAGGAGTTCTTCTGTGATTAAATAGGTTATAATTATAAGCAAGATTCAGAGCAACTGAGTACTTATCTAAAAAGATTACCTTTGGCTGGAGGTGAGCTGCACTTAAACTTGACAACAAAGTATCTTTGGACAAGGAGGGCAAGAAGAGAACTGAAAAGACACCGATTCACCTATAAACTTACTGTTGGTAAAGCCAGCAGTCAAAACATTGGTCAATTGCTCTGACCCTGATGAATTTATAAACTGAGATCATTGTTTATGCTTGCAGATATTAACTGGAAAAGTTCTATATGCATAAACCTTTTCTTCCTGGATTTGGCAGATATGTATAATTATATTAAAATGGTTCTAGAAAAAAAAAAAGATGAGGATTCTTGTTACTTTCGATAGAAGAAATATTGAAAAAGCCGCTTTGGGCTTCAGAAGAAAGGGACCTGGTCAAGACCTATGCTAATCAGTAGGGTATAATGAAGGCTCAACTCGTCCCGTTTCAGCAAGTGGTAGCATTTGCTTTTATACCATTATCCCTAAAAAATCATTCGCTGCTTTTCTAGTGTTAAACGTTGAGACACAAGTCACTCCAAGTCAATCAACACGCCCTTGGGACCAGAAGTTACTTTTCAGCACAACTCGCAAAGTGTCTCTTCAACCACATTCAGTACTCCAGCCCTCCTAGAGTGCAGCTAACTTGGGGTTCATTATTTCCCATTGTCAGTGATTCATGGGGACTCCAAGTTACACTTCCCAAGATAGAAAGTCTGGTTGGCTGGCAACTCTCCAGTAAAATAAGTTGAGGGCAATTCCCCAAAACACAACTCAAATGAATGGCTATAATATCAATGGCATATGTATATATTATATTCATACAATTGAATACTACATAGCGCTGAATGATGAACTTGTAAAACATCACACAACATGAGTGACCCTGGAGAGCTTATGCTGAATGAAATCTCAGTCACAAAACAACAAATACTGCGTAACACTACTTTTAAAACCAGAGTGACATGGAGTATGAGAGGTAAATCGGAAAAGAGTGGATAGATAATGAACACTGAATTTGAACAGGTGAATGAAAGAACTGTTTCAAAGGAATATGTGATTAGGCATTATACCTGTCACAGTCCAGAATAAGAGGTACATTCCACAGAGCACTGGGGGAGGAAATTGTGCAACACTGAATGAAAATCCAACTTGTCTAAAACTTGTGAAAATAAAATTAAAGTTTTACAAAAGGAAAAAAAAGTACCAAAACCTAAATTGGAAGGAAAACTCCATCCTTGTTCCAGCGAATGGACAGAAGCAAACTCTTGGATGTAATGCCTTCTTCTGACCCACTGGATGAGCAGAAATTAGGAATTCTAGAAGTTTCCAGAGTGAAGACTGCAATATACTCCCAAGACTGTTGCTCCTCACTCAGATTAAGACATTACACATGGACTTCCCAGGGGAGCAGACAAGATGGGACAACATTCCTTTCTGCTTCTAAAGGCAAACAACCAGTGGCATTGGGCCCCAGAGTGCCTCTACACTCCGAGTCAAGGCAAACCACAGGTGTGAATCATTTCCTTGTTCCCATAAAAAAGCTTTGTTAAAGCATAACCCTGAGAGCCTTTAGTTTGGTGAAGTTGGATACTGGTGGGTAAGTTTGTGGTTTACTTGAAAGCTGGGGATAAGCTGTTAGGACATTTCTAATTGTGTTAGCAATCAGATCAAGTATAAGCTGATTAACTGCATCTGATCTTATTCATCAATTCGGGAGGGAGCCTCTCATGTAGGAAAGAGGGATATGGTGGGTGGGCTTTTCTATTTAAAATTCTGTCTGGTCCTCCCTGTGAGAGAGGCTTTACTTTGGCCACTGATATCTGTGACAGATGAATAAAAATAGGACATGCTCTTCCCTCCAACCTGCCCTTGTATTGACTGGGTTGTTGTTGTTGTTGTTATGTGCCGTCGAGTCGTTTGCGACTCATAGCGACCCTATGTACAACAGCCCTAAACCCTGCTCTATCCTGTGCCAATCTCATTGCCTCTGACACACCCATTCCGATTACCCCAGTCACTGAATCAATCCACCTCATAGAGGGTCTTCCCCTCCTGCACTGTCCCTCTACTCTACCCAGCATGATGTCCCTCTCCAAGGACCTGTCTCTCCTTACAACATGTCCAAAATATGTCAGACGAAGCCCCAGAATCCTTGCCTCCAAGGAGTAGCCTGGTTTAACCCTCTCTAGGATGAATCTGTTTGTTTCCTTGGCAGTCCATGGTACATTCAATACTCTTCTCCAGCACCACAGCTCAAAGGTGTCAATTCTTCTTCTATCCTCCCTAGTCATTGTCCAACTCTCTGATGCTTAACAAGTGCTTGCAAAAACCATGGCCTGTATCAGGTGCACCTTAGTCTCCAGAGAGACACTGTTGCTCTTGAGTACTTTAGACAGGTCCCTAACCGCAGACTTTCCCATCGCAATACGTTTTTTGATTTCCTGGCTACTGGTGCCAAGTGTTCACCATGGAGCCGAGCAAACTGAAGCTGTGAACAATCTCAATCTCTTCGCCATCCATCCTGATGCTACCGACTGGTCCAGTGGTGAGAATTTTTGTCTTCTTGACATTGAGCCTCAGTCCATATTGAAGGCTGCAGTCCTTGGCCCTCTGCAGTAAGTGCATGAGGTCCTCCTCAGTTTCATAACAAACTGTGGCTGACTGAGAAGAATGGGGATCCCAGAACATTTAATCATGCTAATGCGAAACCTATACTTGGACCAAGAGGCAGTCGTCAGAACAGAGCAGGGCAACACTGCTTGGTTCAAAATTGGGAAGGGTGTACTCCAGGGATGTGTCCTATCTCCATATCTTTTCAACCTGTATGCCGAGCAGATTATCCGAGAGGCTGCCCCTATGAAGAGCAGCGTGGCATAAGATTGGTGGACGATCTATCAACAATCTGCGTTATGCAGATGACAACCCTGCTTGCTGAAACACACATGATTGACCGGGTACATCAACAAAAGCCCACATTCAATAGCACTGGTGTTCGTTCCAGGCATTCCCTGGCTTGTAGCAGTGAGTCTACCAAAAATTAAAAAGCAAAGACCAGCCTTTCCCCAGAGCTACGAAAGTCTCAAATTTTGGGTGTGTCTGAGTTTTCCAGCCTCCTGAACTAAGAGCTTTCCTTCAAGCCACCCACTCTGGCCATATGTTGCCATTTCAATAGCACCTTAGTTTCCTGAGATCTGTTAAAAGTTTGGTCAACACTTTCAAATAGAATACTTTAAAATTTTAAAGAGTAAGTGTTCAGACAATTGTTTTTCACTCACTCATCCATGGATATCTGCCCTCTCTCACGTACTTCCCTATTCAATCTATAATGCATGTCTTGTTCCACACTGATAATTACAATGCTCATATCTGATCTACTATTCAGATTGACCTTTCCTTCATTTACTCCAATAGTGTTTATTATCTATTCTGTCCCTGTGCTCCCCGCTACCTCTCACTGCCTGTAGCCAACTTTTTCAGGCCCTCACCCCTAAACAGGAGTCTTATCTAGTATTTGTCTTTTGTGACTGAGTTATCGCACTGAGCATGATGTTCTTTGTTAAAGCAGAACCCCCAATAGACCCATCAAATGAATAGAGAAATTGTGCTATATTCCTACAGTGGAGTATTACACAGAAGAGAAATGTACGTAATACATTCTGCTGATCTAGATGTATCAAGGAGTGACATTCATGTACCTCCCTAACCATGTGAAGGGGTACAAAATCTGAAAAGATTAGGGTAGGTTTCAAGATCCAAGACATGCTATTGTGTCCCATTTTGAACTTCATAGTGGAAAATTTAGTCTGAAATGACACATTCATTGACAGAAATTAACAGTGTTCCACAATTGTCAGATGAGGGTACTCTGGCTTTCAGTAAATGGTGAGGAACCTTTAAAGAAAAACCAAAAATCTTTCTAGATAAAGCTATACAAGGCCCACCTTGACAACCTCTTTCCCATCCCTCTCAAAGCAAATGATCTTAGACAGTTTTAAGGCCAGGTTTGTATTCAAATTAGATTTCACACCCAGACAACAATCCTACATTGATTTGAGGATTCATAAAGTCTAGAATAGCCATTCTCTATCCTCCCAAAATCGTGCTGTGTTAGAACTGCTCATTATACCCAAACCCTCCATAAAGATCCTTCCTACTCAGGCTAGAGAGTGATCCACTTAAAGATAAAAACATTCCTTGGCCAACATGTTTGAGTATCATCATCCTTGAGTCGCTTGGAGAACTTAGATGCTCTTTTGAAAAGTTATAAAACCATGTATGGGAAGTTATTAACAATATCCTGTGTGGTCTTCAAACTGGATAATATCCCAAAACGCTAGCAGCTGCTCTCGTCATCTGGCTTTCTATAACTCCCCCCAGCTGGTGCATTCAAGGCTTCAGAGCACCAAAGCTAATGACTTCCCCTTGAAACTCAGCCTAAGCCTGTACAGTAGCCTCCCAGATCACCAGCCAGCTACACCTCAGAAATTTGTGCTCAACACCATAGCTACTTGTTCAATCTCTTCCTTCACCCCGGAAACTACATTAGAAGATAGCAGCTTGACTTGACTCCCAAGTTTCCCTTTTCAGTATTTTAAGATTTTTATTCTATTACCTTTCCTAAGACCCCTGTGAAGACACTTCCACATTCACATCGAGGCAATGCCTACCAATTCTTGGTTGAACCCGAAGCAGCCAGAATTTAAGTCAGGATCTTTGTGACTAAGAGCCAGGGGAAACACGTGAAACCTTTTTCTTACAAAGCCAAGGAAGTTTTCTGGCACCACCACAATTCCCCTTTCGCATCTTGTAGCAGAGAGACCAGGTATGGGTGGAGGAGACTCTATAGTGACAGACTTGGCTCTCAAAGTGCCAATCAACAGCCTTGGAAGTTCCTTGAACCCTACCACTATACTGCTCCATGTGGGGAGTGTGTTCAATCCAGACTTTGATGCATACTTAGCTGGAGCAGAGGGCAGCCTGGGCCACTTTGTATAACACAAACTGGGCATGTGTTGCTTGTGGTTCAGGACTTTTCCTGTTTTAGGAATCTGAGTGACTTTCTAGAACACTATGTCCTGCTACTTGAAAAGCCAGTCCCACAAGCTGCTCAACTGTCTACCAAGTCCCAAGGAGACTCTGCATTCTGTAGACGTGCACCCATGGACACACTTGGCACCTACTTGCTCCCAGAGCAGCTGACCCACTGTGGTGGTACAATATTCTGAAAAAGAACTTTATCCTGAACTAAGTCCCTTAAGGAAAAATACTGTCTAAGACCATTATTGTAGAAATAGATAATGAGTAAAACATATGAGGGACCAAGGGGAGCAGAACGTTCAGGATGGGCAGGGGTAAGGTGGGGTGGTAATCGTAGGATTGCACAATTTGATGTGTGGAAGGGTGGGAAAGATCTGGTGTGACAAATATTGTATACAAACTTTGAAAGTATAAAAAAAATGTTAAAGACAACTTTATTCAATGCCTTTGCCCATCTCCCCCAGGGGCACTGTCTTCAGCTGTCTCTGCTTTAGACATGGAGCCTCATGGTTGTTCAGCATCTCAACATCAGTCTCTGCCTGAGCAGCATGAGAGGGAGTAACCAGACTGACAAGGTGAGGCTTGACAGAGCCCTTGAGGCCGAGAAGTGCTATCAGGGAGCTCTTTTGAGGCAAGGATGTTGAAACTTAATCTCACATACTTTAAGCAAGTTATCAGGAGGCGTCGGTCCTTGGAAACAAACAAGATGGGGGAAAGTAGAGGGTCAGCAAAAGAGAGGAAGACCCTCACGGAGATGGATTGACACATGGACTTCAGCATTGCAGAGATCCCGATGACAGCACAGGACAGGGCAATGTTCTAGTCTCTTGCTTAAAGATTGGCTAGGAGTTAAAGTCAGTGCAGTGACACTTGACAGTTGAAGTGACCTTGAACTTCTACTGCTCACTCAAGTCATTTTACAGCTAAGCGTTCAGGGGCAAAGGGAAGATACAATAACTGGATGACTTTAGGAAGGGAAAAACATGTGTAATATATATGTTCTTTTTGTAGTTTTATGAAGCGAAATAATGTTAATAGCTTCAATCGTGACTAGAAAGCAATGTAACTTTCTTCTATGATTAGACTTTTGCTACAAACACCCTAAAGTTCTATTATCACTCAAAGTTCAAATTGATCTTCATAGTCCCATCACATCTGGGAAGTTCAATCACAAGTTCAATCAGGTCAGTCCTTTCATATTACAGCCTCAGAATCAGGGTTTTGACACTAATTTTGATTTTTGTTCTACATTTTCTTTTGACCCCTTGGGCAACACCGTTTACCTCCCCTCTCCAGAAAATATTACACGAGAGAGAATTTTATCCTGGATTTTATGTTCAAGATAGCTTTTTTAGCCATTAGCTTTGACTTTCGCCACTTGGTGGGATGGGAACCTGAAACAGGGCATGTATAAACTTTATAGGATTAGTCTGTTTTCCCATAAACCAAGTTTAGCAAAAGAGGGAATCTCACCCTTAGCAAGAAGGCAGGAGAAGACAACCTGTGACCTTTGTTTTGGGGCCAGAGATTCCTTCTCAGTCAGACCAGGGTCTTCACAAAAGCAGCAGCAGCCTCAGGAGAGAATCAGAGACTGATGTGAGAGCTGACTTGAGTCCCATGCCCTATAGAGTCAGTCTTAACTCAAGCTTGCTGGAGGACTGAGCAGAGATGCCAAAGTTGGCAAGACTAAGGGAACTTTGACCTTCAGGCCCATGGCTTAGGTCAGTGCTACAAAGGACCATAGAACACACTTGCAAATCTGTGTACTGGGGAGTTACATCTTGTTGCCAACTTGAATTGTAACCTGTTGACTATTGTTCTGGGAGATCTATGGGGTCATTGCAAAGGCTTTCGGACCTAATAGAGCAGTACAGTTGGTGCTGCAACTAGCGTGAAGATTGACTCTCATTTTGGGAACTAGTTTGGTATCATAAAAGTTAAATTTTCCTCTCTTAACAGCTGGGATCTAGAGGGAAGAGAATAGACCAGAGAATGGCCAAAATTATTGGGGCAGCTATTGCTGCCGGTTTAAGGCCTGTGTCAGGAAAAGGAAGTCTTACTCATAAGCAGTGCCACCCAAAGGTAATAAAGGAGGTCAGAATTGCTTCCACTGTGGAAAGATGGGCCACTTCAGTAGACAGTGTCACAGACGAGAGCCACAGATAGGCAAGGGAGTAGAGAGGAAGCTCCCACTCACTTGCTTTAAGTGTGGATCTGGAGGACACTTGGCCAACGGTGGCCCACATCAGGTCCTCCTGGCTGACAGGAATAACAGGCCCCAGCTCCCAGCTGGAATCAAAGGAGGGCGCTTCAACGATTTAGATCCTCCCAGAAGAGCTGTGGGTGAGCATTAACATTACTGGTAAGTATATTTTGTTTCTCCTGGACACAAGAGCCTACTATTTGGTCCTTAAAGCCTTCTGAGATCTCAACTCTTCTCACTATTACACTTAGTTGTTGGAATTGACGGAAAACCTCATAAGCATTTCCTTACTTCACCTCTGCCTTGCATGCAGACTTCTGAGCTATAAAACAACCCAGTGGTAGATGGAATTTGGTCCAGGACTTAAGAATAAATGACATAGTTGAGCCTCTACATCTTGTGGTTCCTAACCTTTATACTATAATAGACAAAGTGCTAGTCAATAGGTCTTTTATTCTAAGAACCACCTTCCCTCTGTAACTTGATTTGTGCCACTATTAGAACCTTTATTTGAAATATTATTGCTTTTTAATTTTTGACTCATGTACTTTTAACTTGTTAGTTAAATTTGTGTCTTCTAGGCTGCAACAGTTCCATGATACATCTTCAAGGATATGAACATGTACGGCTAAGCACAATTGATGTGCATCTAAATTCCAAAATCAATCTCCACAATAGTCTACGTGTTTCCTATTGCCAAAGGGGCCCTTTACAGTAGTGAGAGAAGATCTTCACCCTGAAACCTACAGCGTTCCTTTCCAGCAGGAAGTAGCTAAGAGTATACGCCGTCCCATCCCCTTTCCCTTATGAATCAGGGTGAAGCCTCTCTCAGGGAGGAGTGATAGGGAATGGCAAAGGACACACTGACAAAGGATATTAATCAGAACTGGCTTAGACAAGCACTGTGGAAATGTGACAATGAAAACAGACTTTCAAAGGGGGGAAAAAAGAGGAACTAACTGGGGGGGAGGGTAGAGAAAATAGTGCAACAATGAATGAATGGAAACCCAAATTCTCTGTAAATGTTCATTAAAATTAATAACATTTATTTTTTTAAAAAGTTGCTAATGGGGAATGTTCCCATTTGTGAATTGAATAGGACTCATGTGGCCATCTCCATGCCATTTATATTATATGAAGAACAGGTTCACTCATCTGATAGACTGGTGGAACCACTGAGATGGTGGTCATCGTTAACCTTCTAGTCTAGAACTCTGCTTAAACCCATGGTTCAAGTCTCAGGTATGAACACCTCAGATGGAGTTGGGGTGATTAACAATTTAAAGTCAAAATGACAACAATTGTCCAAGAAAGTTCAGAAGGCAGAGAGACACAGAAAAGACAGACAAATGGGAATGAAATTCCAATTCCTCTGCGTTTGAGGGTCGTTACATAATGGGAATTGCAACCAGGGGCATGTGATTATTTAGTGCATGAACAGCTCTGCTAATTGGCAAAAATCAGCAAAAATAGTCTTGTAAAATTTCACTTAAAAAAAAAAGATTGGGAAAAATGTTGTTATCTCAGAATTATGCATATGGTTATGTTTTAAATATGTTCTGTTGACATACTAGAGGAAACTAACCTATTATTGGTTCTTTCAATGTCTAAAGTCACAATTAGAAAAAAAACTCATTTCAATTATGGTTTTGCCTGTGGCAAGCAAAGCTTTTTTATGGGAGGCAACCTATTTTTCATTGACAGTGGTTTATATTCCATAGGATGCCTGTTTTGTTTGGTTATTATTTTTTTTTTCTAAATGACAAACTACAAACTTCACTAGGTTTTAGGAAGCCTAGACTTAACGTTTAGCAATATATTTTTTCAAGGTTGAGCAATAGTAAATCTTTTTCTATTTTTATTTATCACTTTGGTAAATGCCAAAATAATTTTTTTAATTTAGTTTTTTGTTTATTTTTCATTTCCATGAACATCTACAGAGATTTTGGAATTCCATTCATTCATTGTTGCACCCTTCTCCCCGCACAAACCCCTCCCCCCTCCGCCCCACCATTTGCTCCTCTCCTTGAAAAGCAGAAGAAAAACTCCCTCATTGGTACACAATCCCCCCGCACCTCCCCAAGCCCCACCCCCACCCCCAAATATAATCCACTCTGCAACCCT
>NW_006400145.1:1455485-1462981 GCF_000299155.1 Elephantulus edwardii
AAAAAAAAAACCCTGTGTAAAAGCCAGAATAAACGAGACTTGATTGGAATTGTTGTCTTGTCACAATTCTTTGCGCCCCTTGTCCCTTTCTCAGCCCCACTTCTCCTCCTTCAGGCTCATGTTGAAGAACCCGCTGGCCAGGGTATTTTTTGGCGCCCAACGTCGGGCAAAGGCAAGGGGAAGTCAGTGAGGTAGCCGCTTGAGAGAGAAAGAAGGACCAGCCGGTCACTACAGAGAATTAAGAGGTCACCGCGAGAACACCCGCCTCGTGGACCTCGGAGGTAAGTCAGCGGCCATAATGGGACAGCAACTAGTGTAGAGGAAAAATTTATGGAGGGTCTGAAGGACTCATTAAGGGCGCGAGGGGTAAGGGTAAAGAAAAAGGATTTAGTTCACTGTTTTTCTTTTCTCAAGGACATATGTCTCTGGCTCCCTCAAGAAGGGACTATCAATGAAAAGAGGTGGAAAAGGGTGGGAAATGCTCTAAGTGATTTTTATCAAATGTTTGGTCCGGAAAAGGTTCCTGTCACTGTCTTTTCTTACTGGAATCTTATTGATGAAATCCTAGCTGTGAGACATTTCCATAAAGATGTTCAAGACCTGGTGGAGGAGGGAGAAAGGTTTCTTAAGGAGGAATTCAGGAAAAGTCAGTCCTTGCTTAATTCTGACTCGGGAAACTTACATAAACCTCTCCTTAATGAAGTAAATTCTCCCCCTCCCACGGATAAGGATTCTGTTTCAATTATAATGCCCCCTGTAGAAGAGGACATTAACCCTGATATTTCTACTCAAATCCGTGCCTCCTTAAAAGCTGATCTCGCATACAAGCCTCCTTTTAAAGAACCCAGCTTCCCTAGAGCTCTGTATCCTGCTTTGAAAGTTTTTCATTCAGATGCAAATGACAATGATTATTTAACTTCTGCAGAGGAAGCTGATTTAAAGGGTGAGGTGACTGAGTATCATAGCCCTGACTGGTCACCCCCTGTGCCTCTTGCACAGAGGCTGCTGCCTCCTTACAACTGACTGTTGCTGCTGCCTGGCCCTGCTTTTGACTTCCCTTCGGAGCTACTCATTTATGTTACCAGGCGCTAGTGATCCAGTTTTAGAAATTAAGAATCTCAGGGAGGCTATTCAGCTTAAAAAGAAGTGCAATAAGTTATTGAAGAAGTTGAGAATGTTAGACTTAGAACTTGCTAATGAAACAGCACCATCTTGTCTTGTTTCTCCTCCTGGAGATCAAAGGAAAATTTTCCCGCCTTTACACTCCCCAGCGCCATTTTGCCAAGAGAAAATTTTCCCACCTTTACAGACACCAGCACCATTTTATCATGCTCCTCACCTTGGGGAACAAAAGAAAATTTCCACCTTAACTAAGAAGGCCTCTTCTCAAATATTTGACCTTTTTCCAGTCACTGAGGCACTTATTAAACAGGGAGATGATAATAAGGAGACATTATCAAGGGATTACAAACATTTAGGTTTTAAAACTTTGAAAGCATTAAAAGCTGCAGTAACTGACTATGGACCAGTTGCCCCCTTTACACTGTCAATATTGGAAACTTTAGGGGATTTTTGGCTTTCCCCTAATGATTGGTATCACATGGTTCATGCTATGCTTTCAGGAGGAGACTCTGTATTATGGAAATCTGAATTTTCTGAGAACTGCAAAGAAACCACCCACTGTAATGCAGAGGCTGGCAGGGAAAGTGCAACCTGGACATTAGATATGCTCATTGGAAATAAGCCTTATGACACCAATGAAATAAAGAATACGCACCTGGTCTTTTTGCCCAAATTCAAAATGCTGGACTTAAGGCTTGGAGGAAACTTCCACCAAAGGGATGTAAATAAGGCATGTATTGTAAAAGGAGATGACTAACTGAGCGAGATGTATTTGAATGTTCAAAGGGGAGAAAAAAAAGAAAGCATGTGCATTTACAGAGGGAAGGAAAGAAATCAATAGGATGCCAGATGTTAGTGTGTGGATGAGAAGGAAAGACTTGATGAAAAGACTGGCGAATGAAATGATTGGATCAATACTAATTAGTTAAATAAAATACCACATTATACAAATGATTTTGTGAAGTACACTATCTAAAAATGAAACACAAAGTAAAAGGAAATTTGTTTAAAACACCAATTATATGCATGAAACACAAAGTATATGAATGATTGGATGCAAATGAATAAAATATGACAAGGGGAAGAGAAAACAAAACTCAAAACCAGCTAGATGACACCTAAGAAGAACAGAAAGAGTCTGTGTAAAATGAAGCCTACCCATCTTCTCCTATGCACAGAAGGATTGAGCTGTCCCCACTTTACCTCTGTTTCGGTGTCCTCAGTTTTTTTCCTGACAATACTGCAACCACAACCTAGGTCAGGCAAGGCAGAGGTCAGGCAGTTGGGCTGAGCTCTGAGGCTTCAGGTCCGTAAGAGGTAGAGATGTGTGCTCTCCTCCATGCTGCTCCAGCCTTTATAGACTAGCTGGGTCCAGCGTCCTATGCTCCTGTAGTTTGTGACTGGATTACAACAGGCACACCTTACATTGCCTCATTTAAGTAATCACAGATAATTTTAAATGACATTTGGATTTTAAAGGGGAAATCCTTTCACTTGCCTGTTAATCCAGAGCCTAAATGAAACAACATCATCTAAATCAGATTAAATGTCAACAACTAGAAACCATCAGGAGGGGTTGAGGAATGCTTGAAGTTGCCGATGATTTCATTTCTCTTGCATCCAGAACAGACACTCAAGGTATCAGAAGTTTAGAAATCACAAGGAGACAAGCATTTTGGACGACAGTTTGGTGCGTACTCAAAAGACTGAACATAAAAATTCCCTATGACTGAGCTATTCTACCACTGGGAATATATCCTGAGCAAATGAGAATTGAAGCACCAACAGAGATTTGTGCACCAATGTTCATCAAGGCATTATTCACCATTGCAAGAACATGGAAACAGCATAGATGTCCAACCACACATGAATCGTTGTTTTTGTTTTTATGTGCCGTCGAGTCGTTTGCGACTCATAGCGACCCTATATACGACAGCCCTAAACCCTGCTCTATCCTATGCCAATCTCATTGCCTCTGACACACATAAACAGATACAGAAAATATGGTGTATTCACATAATAGAATACTACATAACATGCAGGAGCAATGATTGTGTATATTATCAAATTGTCAAAACAGCAAACAACTGTTGGAACGAGTGCTACGAGGGAGTGTATTAGAAGCAACGGTGGTGAATCTTCGTCTCACAGACTGGGCATGTTTTCAATGATACTTTACTGACCTATCACCCACAGGGCAAGCACTACGTTACAGGAGTAACACAGGGAGTATCTTTTACAACCTAGGCTTGTCAAGGAGCTTCCTCCAGCATCAGTCCATTCCATGACGGTACACTCACTCCTCAATATTGTGAAAGACCTAACTATTTCACTGCTAAGAATATCCCTCAAGGAGCAGAGAAATGATACACAAATGGAGATTTGTGCATCCATATTCACTGCGGTTGTATTTACAACCACAAGAACATGGGAACAGCCCAAATGTCCAGCCGCAATCAAATGGATTGAGAAATATTGAAACATTCACATGATGGAATACAATGTACACTGAGGAGAAAATATTCGGGGAGGGGGGACATAGAGCTTGGGTGAGACAGGAGAGCATTATGCTGAGGGAATTATCTCAGTCTTATCAGGATCAATATAACATAAAAATATTATTGTACAAATAGAATGATAACTAATAAAATGTGTAAGGTAAGAAGGGATGGGAGCAGAAAGAAGATAGGCAGGGGGGAATTACAGGGATGACAATTTGATAATTGAAGGGAGAGGGTAAAGGTAATAGAAAAGATCTGTGAGAACTTGAAAAGACAGGGTAATTGTGGGCATAGTTCAATGGTGATTTTTTAAAATCACAATGTATGGGAATGATTGTATGAAAAACACTATGTGAACGGAGGATAGTGTGAAATGCAATATATACCAATTTTATATGCAAACCAATATTTTTTTTAAAGTTTTTTTTTTAATATTGTGAATGACAAGAAGCCCACTATCATCTTTCCTATCCAATACTGTATTAGAAGTACTTGTCTGGGCAAAACAACAAGAGAAGGAAATAAGAAGTATCCATACTGCAAAACAGGTGTTGAAACTCTAACTGTATTCTGAAGAGATATAGATATAAGTGTGTGTGTGTGTGTGTGTGTGTGTGTGTGTGTGTGTGTGTGCGTGTATGTGTGTGTGTATTTGTGTGTATGTATATGTACACAGTACCCAGAAAATCCGAAAGACTCAGAAAAGAAAAAGAAGAAAAAAACAGAGATAGTAAATGAATTTAGTAGAGTTGTTGTTGTTATGTGCCACCGCGTCGCTTACAACTCATAGCAACTCTATGTACAACAGCCCTGAACTCTTCTCTGGCCTGTGACAATCGCACTGTCTCTGATAAACCACTGCCGATTACCCCAGTCACTGAATCAATCCACCTCATAGAAGGCGTTCCCCTCTTGTGCTGGCACTCCACCCACCCAAGCATGATATCCCTCGCCAAGGACCGGTCTCTTCTCATAGCATATCCAAAGTATGCGAGATGTAGCCTCAGAATCCTTCCCTCCAAAGAGCTGCACAGTTAAACCCACTCCACGATGAATCTGTTTGTTTTCCTAGCTGTCCATGGTACCTTCAATACTCTACTCCAGCACCACAGCTCAAAGGCATCAATTCTCCTTCCATCCTCCCTAGTTATTGTCCAACTCTCTGATGCATAGGAAGTGATTGCAAAGATCATGCCCTGTACCAGATGCACCTTAGTCTCCAGAGAGACACTATTGTTCTTCAGAACTTTGGAAAGGTCCCTAACAGCTGACTTTCCCATCGCAATACGTCTTTTCATTTCCTGGCTACTGGTGCCAAGAGCGTTGACTGTGGAGCCAAGCAAACTGAAGCTATGAACAATCTCAATCTCTTCGCCATCCATCCTGATGCTGCCAATTGGTCCAGTGGTGAGAATCTTTGTCTTCTTAACACTGAGCCTCAATCCACATTGAAAGCTACAGCCCTTGACATTCTGCAGCAAGTGCTTCAGGTCCTCCTCAGTTTCAGCAAGCAGGATTGTGTCATCACTATAACGCAGATTGTTAATCGATCTTCTAACTATCCTGACACCACACCACTCCTCATAGAGCCCAGCCTCTCAATAATCTGTTCTCCATACAGGTGGAAAAGGTATGGAGACAGGACACATCCCTGGCGTACTCCCATCGCAATTTTGAATTACGTACTGTTTCCTAGCTCTGTTCGGACAGCCACCTCTTAGTCCAAGTATAGGTTCCGCATTAGCAAAATCAAGTGTTCTGGGATTCCCATTGTGCTCAGAGTCAGCCACAGTTTGTTATGATCCACACAGTCAAATGCCTTTGCACAGTCAATGAAACACAGATATACATTGCTCTGGTATTCCCTGCTTTCAGCTAAGATCTATCTTACAGTAGCTATAATTTCATTGAATATCCGTTTTTATGCTTTTTGCTTTATTTTTTTTTAACTTTCAGTTTTCCTCATTTAACACTTCATACATTCCATATTCAGCAGATGTTTATGGTTCTTTCTCCTCATTTTGGGTTGTGCCACATTCAAGTTGAAGGCTTTCAGGAGGGATGGCATTTCAACATCAAGGAAACAAAAGCCTCGCAAGTGGACCGATAGACAACATCATGATAAAGGGAGAAATGCTTGAAGGTGCCAAGGTTTCATTTGACTTGGCTCTACAATCAACCCCTGGAAAGACGCTACACTCAGGAATTCAAATGGTATATTACATTGGGTCAATCTTTGGCTGAGGTCCTCTTGAAAGTGCTAAAGAGCAAGAAAAGTCTTTTTTAAAGTGTTATTGTGATAGTGACTCTATGAACAATGGGATCTGCCCCATTCTGTGCCATCTGCACCGTCTCCAAGACACTTGAGCCCATTGTTAGAGCCACCATGTCACTCTCTTCTGTTGCGGGTCTTCCTCTTTTATGCTCACCCCCCACCTTTCCAAACATGATATCATTCTCCAAAAGAGGAGCGTATGCTTAATCCAAACTTGGGGAAAATAAGAGTACATAAAAAAAGAGGCAAACCCTCAATGACATAGACTGACAACAATGCCTCCAACAATGAGCACAGAAGAGGGGAATGGCCCAAGATTGAGGAGTATTTTTTCCCCTGTTGTATGTAGGTTCATTAATAATTTAACAACAATGCCTAGGATATCCATTTTTATGCTTTTTGTTTTATTTTTTTTTTACAACTTTCAGTTTTCCTCATTTAACACTTCATACATTCCATATTCAATGGATGTTTATGGTTCTTTCTCCTCATTTTGGGTTGTTTATGGTTCTTTCTCCTCATTTTGGGTTGTGCCACATTCAAGTTGAAGGCTCTGCATTGGCTGAACAGTTCACGCCTTTCATGCCACTAAGGTAGCCTCTACTTCGAGGAAGCAGCTCTGCATTTTTTTTCCAATTCCAGTCTTTTAATCAAAACTCTACAGGTTTGGCCAGCTCCCTGGGACCTGGCCTCTCTCTGTCTCTTGGGCTCCATGATCTGGCCCCGGGTTTTCTCACTCCTGGGTCCTCACGTCCTGGCGTCTGGTTCCATCTTCCCATCAGTCCTTGATGGTGACTCCTGCCCAGCCTACTCTTGTGCTAGGAGCCCTTCACCCTCATCACTCTGAGGGTTGTCTCCCTCATAGCCGATCCATCCGGGGGTTCCCTCCCAAGGGCTGCTATCAATAAGGCCCCTTGCCCCCTGCCTCAACCCCCATCACCACAGCCAGTAAAGCCTCAGTCAGGGGCCCTGTCTCCTCGCCTGCCGCCTTCACGAGGCCCGTTAGGGCCAGGGCTCGCTTCCGTGGGCACTGTCCTGGCCCCAGTGTCCAGCGGGCACAATAGGCAGCTAGCCGGGGCCGGCCAAGGCGGAACACTTCCTCCACTGACTCTGGACCACCTTGGGGCTGTAGGTGGACATGGCCCACAGCTTCTTCCAGTTCCTCTTCGAGGCTGGGCAGTAGGAAACGGCTAGCGGCCTCCAGTGCTTCCTCTGCCTCTGAGCCAAGCAGGGGCTGGCCTGAGGGGGGTACGGGCCTCAGGGCAGCGCCACAGCCACGGCAGCCATGCAGGTGATGTAATACAGGCCAGGCAGCACCGGGTGACAGGCCTCGAAGTGGTACCAGGTCCATCTGCGCTTCGATGAAGCTGCCAGCCAGCAGGGCCCGGAAGAACGGGGAGGCGGTAGAAGAGGTAGCCCGCTGGGCGGGGAGCCGCAGGCCTGAGTTCAGGAGGAAGTGCAAATCGGGGGTCAGGGCCGGGTCTGGGCCCAGCAGAGGTTCATAGAGGCCAGGGGTCAAGGTCCATGGAAACTGCAGACGGTAGGACTGGGCCCACAGTGGGAGACATCAGGCTCTGGAGGCAGGAGAAAGAGTCTGC
>NW_006400145.1:1463786-1465296 GCF_000299155.1 Elephantulus edwardii
CCTGAGGCTGCGGAGACTTCCAGGCTCTGCCCGCTCGGGGGGTCCGCTCCTCAGGGAAATCCCAGGAAGCAGCTTCTTTGCCCTCTTCTTCCTCTTCACCAGCTTCGCCACAGAGCTGCCCCGCCAGGAGGGGCACGAGGCCCAAAGCCTGCAGCCGGCTCAGGGCCCCGGCGTCATAGAGGAAGCCCACAAGGGCGGCCACAACACAAGGGTGCCAGGCTCTGGCCTGGGAGTCGCGCAGCAGGCCCATCAGCAGCTCCAGACCACCAGCGTCCCGCAGCCGAGCCCAGTTGATGGCCTCCCTGCAGAGCAGACACACGGCCCGCACCAGGGGCTGCTGGGAGGCCGGGCTGGCTCCGTTGGAGCCCCGGAGCCGCCGCAGCTCTCCGAGCAGTACCTCCACACCGCCAGCATTGCCTAGTGCAGGCCGCACCAGGCCCTGGGCACACACGTTGGCGAGGGTCAGGATGGTAGCCTCGCGCACAGCCCCTTTGGGGTGAGAGGCAAGGCCGAGCCCCCCGCCCAGACTCAGCTGCTCAGCACAGGCCCGGGAGCAGCCTCGGCTCAGCTCCAGGAGGGCACGGACCAGGGCAGAGGTCAGCGCGGGGTGTGGGGTGGAGGCCAGGAGCTCCGCCAGTGGCTGCACGGCTCCCTGCTGGGCCAGGGCCAGGCGGTGCTGGGGGGAGTCCGCGAGGTTGCCGAGGGCACGTACCACACTCTGCAGGCACTGCGAGTCCTGGCTCGCTGTCAGGCTCTCGAGGAGCAGAGGAACAGCACCAGCAGAGTGGATGTCCCTGCAGCTCTCGGGTTCCATGGCCAAGTTCCCCAGCGCTCGGGCTGTTCGGTTCTGGATGCTGTCTGTCTTCACACACTGAAGAATGGTAACCAAAGAGAGGACGCCTCCGAGCCTGCGCACTTCGGTCCGGCACGCCCCGTCGGTGCCGCAGTTGGCTAGGAAGCTGAGAGGCAAGTCCAGCGTCTTGCACAGGCGCGCTGGAGGCCAAGTCCTAGACGAGGAAGCAGCGGAGGGGGCAGAGCCGGGGCTTGCCTGGGGTAGGGTGGGCTCCGCCGCCTTTCGCCTTAGCTGCGCAAGCAGGGGGCGGAGCCCGCCGCATGCCCGGAAGCGCTCAATTCCCCCGGCTGCCTTGACTTGGCGTGAGCGGAGGGCTAGGAGCGCCCGGTCCAGGGGTGTCTCGTTGATAGTCGTGTCCTTTCCCTCACCCAAGGCCTCCCCGGCCGCCACCGTGAGCTGCGCGAGGCAGAACGAGAGCGAGTCCGTGGGGTATGGCTTTGCAGTCGCCATCTTGGCTCCAGCCGAGGCTCCGCCCCTCTGCCCCCTTTGCACATATGAGGGGAGCGGAACTGAGTAGGTTCGTGGTCTCTCTGACGCTTGTAAAATCGTGCCCGCCAGAGTGATGGAGCTGTTTGAGGGTTGTAGTTCTCCATCTCGAGATGCTGGCTGCACGTCGTGGTTCATAAGTCGTTGCGCGCGAGCCCAAGACGCAGCGCA
>NW_006400146.1:0-1502 GCF_000299155.1 Elephantulus edwardii
CAAGAAAGATATCATGCCAGGAAAGGTAGAGGGTCAGAGAAAGGAAGCCCCTCAATGGAATGGGGTGGATTGGCACAGTAACAGTGACAATGGACTTGAACATGCCAGAAATCATGAGGATGGAACATGACGCTATGAATTGTAGTTGACTCGACGGCACTTAACGATATATCAGGGACAGGTTGCTGAAATGCGCCTGGATGGTTGACTATTCATCAGACATAGTGTAAAGTAAATGTGATTAAACCAAGTGTGTGTCTTTTTTTGTTTTTAAATTATGGGGAAAATCATGATCTCAATAGATGGAATGCTTCTTTTAAAATGAAGTAATAAAAGAGTAACTTTATTTCCTAAAGTCTTAATTCAGGGGAAATCCAGGCTCTTCTCCAAAAATCTTTTCTTCCCCTTTCCCTATCCATTTTATTTTCCTCTTTTTATTATTTTTATGATGTATTAAATTGAACCATTTACTTGCAGTGTGCTAGTTAAGACAATTTCCTCAGCGTTTGCCGAGTGATTTGGCAGGCTAGACGTCCTAGAGCTAAATTGTAAAATCTCATTAAAACCTAGTCATAGAAAAATACAAGATGCTGCCTGGTGCACTCCATGACACGCTATGGTGAGGTCTCATCACATTAGAATAACAAATGCCAAAAGCAAGTGACTACTGCGTAATAGAAGATGATGAAGAGAGTGGTGTGTGTTAGTGATGCAGCCAACTTCATTTAATTAAATCCCATGTCCAAATTAGTTCCCTGATTGGCATGTAAAAAGGAAACACATTTACTGTGGTAGTTCAAGTAGTGGCAGAGTTGTTGATTTAATACACGGGCTATTTAGGCTTTTTCAATCCCCCTTTCTGATTTTCTTTTGACCTCCGGGAAGGAGTAGGCATTACTGAAGTTCCTTGTTTCAGAGATGAGGAAATGAGTTCAGTAGGTTAAACAGCTTGGTCTGTCACCCAGGTCACAGCGAGTTGGAGTATTAAGTTAGGTCACAGAGATTTAAAATTCTCTGCCCTTTCCTCTCTCTGTTAAGGCTTGCCAAATTATGGCCCATGGGCTTAATCTGGCCAGCCATCTGTCGATGTACAGATCAAAACATAAGAATGTTTTAAACATTTTCAAATAGTTGAAAAATATAAAAATAAGAATGTGACACGATGTGTGAAAATGACATGAAATCCCAATTTCAGTGTCTAAAAATTAAGGTCTTTCGGAACATAGCTATGGCCTTTCGTTTAGATCTTGTCTGTAGCTTTTCTTGAAATGTTATGTCAGAGTCAGTTCATTCTATATGGGCTACTAAGGGTAGATTTTTCATTGTGTGACTCTTCACGGAAAAAGTTTGGCCATCTCTGATCTGGGTCATGGTTCCTGAATGCTTGTTGTTGTTGTTGTTATGTGCCGTCAAGTCGCCTGCGACTCATAGCGACCCTATGTACAACAGCCCTAAACTCCGCTCTGTCCTGTGCCAATCGCACTGTCTCTGACACTCCCATC
>NW_006400146.1:3542-36252 GCF_000299155.1 Elephantulus edwardii
CTTAAAAAAGTATTTGCTATGAATAAGTCATTGATTGTGCAAAACTCGATCATTCTCTCTCCAGCTCCATTTCTGTCACCGAGTCCATGTTTTTCAACTACTGAATCTTCCTCTTTATTCCCGACTTTTGCATTCCAGTCACCCATTATTATCAATGCATCTTGGTTGCATGTTCGATCAATCTCCGATTGCTACTCTCCTGAAATACTAAATTCAACAAATGCGGCTACAAGTTGGGACCCAGAGACTCGTAGACTTCTAAGAAATCTTCCATGGTATTTTTGACCCTTTTGAAAGTAATTATTGTTATTGTCTTACTCCATGATTATTTATATTATGTTTCCTACTTCAACCATCCTTTCCTAAATGACATATAAGAACGAAACATCTATGAATCAACGAGAGTGGGGTGCATGTTTTAATTTGATAAGCAGAGGCTTCATAATCTATGCACTCTGGTGACTGAAAAAAAGATTTATGATTTGAGAGAAAGACAAGTGAAGGGGCTGTAACAAAGCCACATAATAAGAGACCTAAGTTAATGTAATACATCAATACTTGCTATTCAGAATGGTAACTCTGGATGTTAATTTTAACAGTTATTATAGCATACACAAGGTTATATTTAATAAGGCTCATAAAATGAAATGTTGTCTGAGTGTTTTAACTTTTGCTCTTGCTGGTGGGTGCTGATGAGTAGAATACTGGCCATAGCGACCCTGTGAACAACAGATCTGAACCCTGTCCTTTCCTGCATCATCCTCACACTTCCTGACACAGCAGAGCCCATTGCAGCCGTCACTGTGTCAGTCCACCAGGTTGAGGGTCTTCCTCTCTTTTACCAACCTTTCCCCTTTCCAAATACCATGGCCCTCTCCAAGGAATAGCCTCTCTTAACAACGTGAGATGAAGTTTTATCATCTTTGCCTCCAAGGAGCACTCTGATTGCACATTTTACCTTTTACAGAATTGTAATTCTTTAAAACTGTCTGCTTTTTCTATATGCTAAGGTAGCACATTAGGATGGAAAAAGAAATTTCCAGTTAGAATATGACTTGAGTTGTTACAACATCATAAAACCAGGGTCAGTTTTTGAGAAATAGCAGTGCATTCCAAGAAGAACAGAAAATGGAAAAACTAAAACCAGCAGGGAAGGTTCTTATCTGCTGTTTCAATGTCACTATGTGTGGTAGTCAGCTTGATGGCACCTAATAAAAATAATAGAGATAACAAACAACAAAGCCTACACAACTTAAAAACCCCAAAACAATTTTTTGTAAGTTTATGTATTAATTATTTATTATGTATTGCCCACAGAACAAACAAATGTATATTGGAAAAGTATTGTCAGAATTTTGCTCAAAGGTGAGGAAGGTGAGACTTCATCTCACATAGTTTTGGTACAGTAACAGAAGAGACTAGTCCATGGAGAAGAACATCATGCTTAGTCAAGTAGAGCATCTTAAATAGGAAGACCCTCAATGAGATAGATTGACACAGTGACTACAATAATGGACTTGAATACAGCGGAGGTGGCGAGGATGACACAGAATAGGGCAGGTTTTCGTGCCACTGTCCACAGGGTCACTATGAATTGACTGAATGGCACCTAACAACAACATGTCACCAGTGACCTTTAAACTATCAGTTCAGTGAGGACATAGAATTTCATAGCCTCTGTGTGGTCAGGACCATGACATGAATTACGTGAGTGACTTGGCTCATGTTAACTCACAAGATGGCATGAGCAGGGCTTCAGTATCTTAAAACTCAACTAGGACTGGAGGATCTGCTCACACCTGATTGTTGGCGGGATCTAGTCTCAGGGCCATTGGACTGAGGGCTGTTGGCCTCTGTTCTCTGTTCACAGAACAGATTACAACACGGCCGTTGGCACGCCTCAGAGTGAGCAAGGGAGTGTGAGCAAGACAGAAATGTGAGTGGTATTGGCACCTCATCTCAAAAGTGCACTTTATTCATTAGAAACAAGTCACTAGATCCAGCCTGCCCACGGTGGGATTTACTCACGCACAAGAATATCAAGGGATAAAAAGCCACAATTTAATTTTGTATGGTTATGAAAGTAGTACACACATAAATATTAAACTATTAGCGAAATACCATCATTGGTAAAAACCGTCCAATGCCTATGAACCCTGCCACCTGTCAGGTTGGTTTGTGTGTGTGTATGTGTGTTCTTGTTGTGTACTGTCGAGTTGGATTCGACTGGCACAGGAGGAGATATTGCCCCTCCTTCTCTAGTGGAGCATCTGTTGGATTAGAACCACACACGCCTTTGGGATTGCGGTGCAGCTTCTTGTCACTAGGTCACCAGAGCTCCCTACCTGTCAGGTTTTTGTCCTGTGGTGGCTTGCGTGTTGCTGTGGTGCCAGGAGCTCTACCACTAGTATTTCAAATGACCAATGGAGTCACTCTAGTGTGAAGATTTATCAGTGGAGACTAGAAAAGCCTGATGATCCTCCTTCTGAAAACCAGCCATTGAACCTTATGGATCACAGCGCTGTTCAGTTTGCTTGCTTTGGACTTGACATTGCAGGGTGGGGAGATGGGGTGTGTCAGTCACTGGAGAAGGAAATCATGTTTGGTCAAACAGAAGGTGAGAAGGTGAGAAAGAATCTAGATGAAATAGATTGGTATGGGAAAATCAACCACAGACGAAAACATGCTGGTGATTATGAGGGTAACACGAGACCAGACCTGCTTTGTTCCATTGGATTTAAAGCTACCATCAGTTGGAATGGATTCGGTGACAATTATCTGTCTGCTTATCATGTGCCTTGTATGGAGGATGCATTAATGTTTAACATAAGCAAGCATCTCAACATTCATGCAGCTCCTATCCCAGTGGGAAGAAAGAATAAGGCAGTTAGAGTATTCGGTATAGTCCCTGGCACATAAGAAGACTCTCAAGAGATGTTAGTTATTTTTATTTCTGCAAGATAAACACCCTGTCATGGAAATAGAGCTAAGTACCTCTGTCTGTAGCATCTCTAATCTTATTGTAGACAAATAAGGTTTGCTTAACCAGAACAGAAATGACCTTTCTCTCATTTACACTTGAAAGAGGCAATTCATAATTGTTTGCAACTACTATACACTTGTATCTGCCTTCTTCACATTTTGTTTTTAAAATAGCCTTTGAAAGGGAGAAATCCCACCACTGCCTTACCACCCCCCTCAGTGAACTCCCCCAAAGTGTGCAGAATGTCCCACAGAAGTAGCTGTCCTGGTGGCTTTCCTCGAGTGCCTCACTCTTCATCATACCCTTTTGGACCACACATACCAAGTTGACCCAATGTCTTTCAGCTCAGAATTATTTTAATTGCTTCCTTTTCTGGATATGCCTTTTCTGACTCCCAAGTTCTCTTTAAAAAGTGACTTCTTGAACTACAAACAAGATTTCCAACGTGTGATTGAGTTCATCAGTGAGCTGCTGCTTTTATTTTCTCTAATTAATAGTCCATATCTCAAAAGCAATCTCAATATTTTAATTGACTTTGGTCTCCCTCATCTCATTCAAGTACTGGGGTGGCCATTCTTTTACATATTAATAAACCATGCACACATGCCTTTCCCTACCTTGACTGGTGTTTAGTTCTTCCTGGAACTTTGTTTTGAATGACTATTGGTCATTTATTATACTAGACTTCTAACACTGGTATGGCCAGCTATCATTTGCTATAATAATTAGAGAAAAATCTGTCAATCACAGAAGTTGCACTTGTGAGAATGTTGTTGTTATTGATTGCAATCTAGTCGAGCATAACTCATAGTGACTCTATGGACAAAAGGCCTGATGCCTTTCTATAACCATCGTTGTTTCTCAAAGTTCACAGTTTCCAGAGGCATGTTTTTTAGGACATGGATGCCACTCTTGCTTCCAAACTTGTCTTAAACTGGAAGGTTCACCAAGCACTGTCCTCCATGGGTAACCATTATGCCATCTGATACCCCAATGGCACAAGGTTCAGCGTCTCAGCAACCCCAGTACAGCAAATTGACAGAAGAGTGCTGTACCACTTAGAAGAATGTTCCTCCAAAATAGTAACAACCGACTTTTAAATACAAAGACCCTTCACGAGGTCTTGTTGACTCTAAACAAGAGGCTTAAATAAAGTACAGCCAATATAATATGTTGTTGTTGTTATGTTCTGTGAGTCACCTGAGACCCATAGTGATCCTGTGTACAGCAGCTCTGAACCGTACACTGTCCTGAGTCAGTCTCACTAATTCCGACAAACCAACCTTCATAGCCCCAGTTACTGTATCAATCTATCTCATCTGGCGTCTGTGAAACAGCTAATTTTTCCTGTACATAACAACTAACCCATTATCATCAAATTAATTCTGACTCATAGAAAGCCTATAGGACTTGAGTAGAATATCCTGATACACTAACTACTATATTTATCTTCTGTTGAGAGACTGATGGATTTGAATTGCCAACCTTTCAGTCAACATTTGAACAGTTGATCACTCTGCCATCAGGGCTCCTTTCCTGTACTTCAACACCTTCAAAAGGTATCAACAATCAAACTCATCATTGTCAAGTCATAACCAACACATAGCTGACTCTCCAGGGAGTTTATGGAGGCTCTAAATTGCATGAGAGGATCGCCCATCTTTCTCTTGTGAAGTTTTTGACAAATAAGAACTACGAGAGCTGTGACTCATTTGAATTAGCAGCACAACACTCTCTACACAAGGCTACTAGAACTTCCGAATGACCTTCCATGAGTTTCCAAGATCATAAATCTTTACTGGAAGTGACTGCTCATCTTTCTCTTGAGGAGTTACAGGTGGATTTGAATTGCTAACCTTTTGATCAGCTGGCACCATGTAAGGCACCCCTGTGCCACCAGGATTAAGTTTAGAAATTAGTGAGTTCTGGTGGCCTATTGCTAAGAAATAGCTTTCTAAATTACAGTTGTTGTTGTTGTTGTTATGTGCCGTCGAGTCATTTGTGACTCATAGCGACCCTATGTACAACAGCCCTAAACCCTGCTCTATCCTGTGCCAATCTCATTGCCTCTGACACGCCCATCCCGATTACCCAAGTCACTGAATCAATCCACCTCATAGAGGGTCGTCCCCTCCTGCGCTGTCCCTCCACTCTGCCCAGCATGATGTCCCTCTCCAAGGACCTGTCTCTCCTTACAACATGTCCAAATTATGTCAGGCGAAGCCCCAGAATCCTTGCCTCCAAGGAGCAGCCTGGTTTAATCCTCTCTAGGATGAATCTATTTGTTTTCTTGGCAGTCCATGGGGCATTCAGTACTCTTCTCCAGCACCACAGCTCAAAGGCGTCAATTCTCCTTCTATCCTCCCTAGTCATTGTCCAACTCTCTGATGCATAACAAGTGATTGCAAAAACCATGGCCTGTACCAGGCGCACCTTAGTCTCCAGAGAGACACCGTTGTTCTTGAGTACTTTAAAGAGGTCCCTAAACCGCAGACTTTCCAATTGCAATACAGTAATAGGATAAATTTTCTTTTAAATTTTGATGAATATAGTTATTGTCCATGAAAATGTATTCTTTAAAAGTTCTTTTCAAAAGACTTGGCTTATAATAATTATTCCATTCATTAATTTCCATTGTTAACTTCACTGATCTTGCAGTATTAAAGTTCCTCTTAGGCCTTTTGCAATGTAGAAAATGGTTCCCTGGGTTGCCACAGATTTAATGTTTTTATTTTGGTGCCATTGCTACCTGAAATCTGATCATCTTCTCTGTAATGTACTCATGGAACTTCTAGATACCAAGTTATATCAATGCTTACATTTCCCATCTTAAATATAACTTTTTTCTTTTCCTTTAAATTATTTTGTTGTCAAGAGTTAACAACAAAATACACAAACACTAACGATTTTTACATGTACAAGCTACTGACACTGTTTACACTCGTCCACGCTTCAATTATTCTTATTCTCCTTTTCTGAGTCATTCCTTTTTCATTAAAATAAACTCACTGCCCTTATGTTTCCTGTCTCATCTATTGATTTGTTGTTGTTGTCTATTTGATCTCATATGGATTATTTATAAAAGATCATAACACTTAGGGCAGAACCTTTATACCAATTAAGCTAAACAAACTATAGTTTGGTTTTAAGAAGACATCAGGAGATCTTTTTGGTTTACATTTAAAGATGTTTTGAAACCTCAATGAGATATTATCTGAGTCCAGTAGCAGTGGCAAAGCTTAACAGGACAGCAAGTAATAAATATTGGGGAGGATGTGGTGAGATAGGAACACATATACACTGTTGGAGGGATAGTAAAATGGCACAACCACTCTGGAAGACAGTTTGACATTTCCTCAAACAACTGAACATCGAAATTCCATATGGCCCAGCTATTCCATTGCTTGGAATATACCCTGAAAAAATGAGAATCAAGGCACAAACAGATATTTGTACACCAATGTTCATGTTGTTGTTATGTGCCATCAAGTCACTTGCGACTCATAGTGATCTTACGTATAACATCCCTAAACTCTGCTCTGTCTTGTGCCAATTGCACTGTCTCTGACACTCCCATCTAGATTACCCCAGTCACTGAATAAATAGAGAGCCTTCCTCTCCTGCGCTGTTCATCCACCCTCCCAAGAATGATGTCCTTCTCCAAGGACCAGTCAACATGTCCAAAGTATGTTAGATGAGGCCTCAGAAACCTTGTCTCCAAGGAGCTGCCCAGTTTTACCCTCTCCAGGATGAATCTATTTGCTTTCGTAGCAGTCCATGGTATTCTTCTCCAGCACCACAGCTCAAAGGCATCAATTCTCCTTCTATCCTCCTTGGTCATTGTCCACCTCTCTGATGCATAACAAGTGATTGCAAAGACTATGGCCTGTATCAGATGCACCTTAGTCTCCAGAGAGACACCATTGCTCTTCAGAAATTTAGAAAGGTCCTTAACAGCAGACTTTCCCATGGCAATACGTCTTTTAATTTCCTGGCTACTGGTGCCAAGAGTGTTGACTGTGGAGCCAAGCAAACTAAAGCTGTGAACAATCTCAATCTCTTCACCATCCATCCGGATGCTGCCAATTGGTCCAGTGGTGAGAATCTTTGTCTTCTTGACATTGAGCCTCAGTCCATATTGGAGACTGCAGTCCTTGACCCTCTGCAGCAAGCGCTTCAGGTCCTCCTCACTTTCAGCAAGTAGGGTTGTGTCATCTGCATAACGCAGATTGTTGATAGATCTTCCACCAATCCTGACCCGCATTTCTCCTCATAGATCCCAGCCTCCCAGATAATCTGTTCTGCATACAGGTTGAAAAGGTATGGAGATAGGACACATCCCTGGCATACACCATTCCAAATTTTGAACCATGCGGTGTTTCCTTGATCTGTTCTGACGACTGCCTCTTGGTCCAAGTTTAGGTTTTGCATTAGCACGATCAAATGTTTTGGGATTCCCATTCTTCACAGAGTCAGCCACAGTTTGTTATGATCCGCACAGTCAAACGTCTTTGCATAGTCGATGAAACACAGATATACATTCCTCTGGTATTCCCTGCTTTCAGTTAAGATTCATCTAACATCAGCTACAATATCCCTAGTACCACGACCCCTTCTAAACCCAGCCTGGATTTCTGGCAGTTCTCTGCTGATGTGCTGTTCCAGTCGTTTTTGTATAATCTTCAGTAGAGTCTTGCTTGCACGTGAAATCAATGATATTGTTCTATAGTTTCCACACTCTGTTGGGTCACCCTTCTTTAGGAAGGGAACAAATATAGGTCTGCTCCAGTCCATTGGCCAAGTGGTTCATAGCAGCATTATTCACCATCACAAGAACATGGAGACAGCCCAAATGTCCAACCACAGTCGAATGGATTGAGAAATTGTGGTACATTCACATGATGGAATAATACACTCTGCTCATGAAGAAATATTTTTTTTAAATCTGATGGGCTTAATCATTAGCATTTTTTCTTTTTTAAAAAAGTTTTCTTTTTATATTGGTTTGGTTACAAAATTTGTATACATAAATGAAGGAACAATAATTTTGAAAATCTCTACCTAATTTTGGAAGGACTGGAGAGCATTAACAATAAGGACAAATATTGCATAACACCATTATTGTAGAGCTAGAAAGATAATAGAACATGTATGTGGATTCAAGGAGGGGAAGGGTTGGAGCAGAGGGGTGAGGATGGGCAGGGGGATAATCATAGGGTCACACAATTTGATGGGTGGAGGGAGAAGTGAGTAAAGGAAATGGGAAGGATCTGGTGTGATAAACAATGTGTATGAACTTAGTAAGTAAACCAGTATAAAATAAAAATTTATTAAAAAGAGATGAATCACTATTGATTTATGCTGACTATTACCCAGTCTTTTCAAGAAATAAAAAAGCATACATTATTTTTTTATTTCTTTACTGCATGTACTGGTTATTAAATTCTTGTTATATATATGATAACTGAAGCTACTCTCTAGTTGATAGTTTGTCTTTTCATTTTTTAGTAAAGTCTTGATGAACAAAAGTTCCCTAATTTGCACTGGTAGAACTGGTAACATGATAATACCAGTAGACTATGGAAGAACATATGTATCAGCCACTGAAAAACTATACAAAGAGAGGCTATAAATAACATTATAAATAAATAACAAAGCTTCAAAACATATGAAGCAAAACCTAGTAGAAGAAATATATATGTCAACAGTTGCTTTCGTGGAGTCCAATATCCCTCTGTCAACAATAGAACAATTAGAATGAAAATCAACAAGGATAGAAAAGAACTCAGTACTACTGTCAACTGAAACATCTAATCAACACTCTGCCCTGCAGCATCTGAGTACATATTGTTTTCAAGTGGTCATGAAACATACACCATTATAAGCCATATCATGGGTCATAAAACAAGTCTCAACAAATAGAAAATAATTGAAGTAAATTCTTTATAATTATAGTAATAGCAAACTAGAAATCAGTCACAGAATATTAACCATCTCTGAATACTTGAAAATGAAACTACCTACTTCCAAATACTCTGTGGGTGACTTCTGAGTAAGATGGCAAACTAGACAGACAAGAGCCCAGACACTCTTAGAGTAAGATATTAGAAAGCTAAGATAGCAGAAATGAAGGGAAATTCAACCCTGAGTTGGAAAGTAAAACACATAAAGTAGCAGTTCATATATTGAGTAAAGAAGAAAATGAATAAAAACATCAGATAAGGAGACTGACAGAGGATGGAATTATAAACAGTTTGGCATGACCATTCTGAATGCTGTTTGGGTTGTTACAGGAACTTGGGCCTGCAGCAGGTTCACAACTGGAGAGAGCTGGTGATAGAAAAGCAATAGCATCTAGTGCCATTTGTACTTACTGCAGCTTCACTCATCAAACAAGACTAAAGATTAGCCTCTGCTCCACCTGATTTTGAAAGATTGAAACAACTCTGGCCTCTTCTGCCCTCAACTGCTCCACCCAGACAGCAAATAGAGAGTTGGATACACACCACCAACCTCTATCAGACCCACCAGAAGACAGGATGTGAAACACTTAATAACCGGATTAGCAAGTGATGCTACCCACCTGCACAGCATAGACATATATCAAAACAAAAATAGTACAATCACAATGTCATTATAGTGACTCAGAGGCAAAATATACCTTTAAATCACTAAAAAAAAATCAGGATGATATAAAAAAGTGACCAAATTGAAGAACCAAAAAACCTTTCAGAAGAAGATATTGGCATTTCTTAATAGGGAATTCTAAAACACAATAATCACGCCTTCTAGGAATTGAGAAAAACACAGAAAACAGAGAAAAACTTAGAAGAATTAAAAAGAAAATTGGAAAGCCAAGTAGGTAAATAAAATACACAGCAAATTCAGAATATCACTACTGATATATCAATAATACACAATAAATTGGGAAGATAACAAGAGCAGAACTGAAGCAATGAGACACAGAATTAGTGAATTTCACAAAAAATTATAACAATAAGATATTAGAGAAACAATCAGAAAAAAGGAAAGATACGGGAAAAAGCATAAAAATTATGTAAGACAAGAGCAATAGAAATAATTTATGTATAATTCAAATTCTGTATCAGAAAGAGACTCAATAAAAGACAGAGAAACTCCCTAAAGATTTGCTGGGAGAACATTTCCCCAATATTATGTAAAGTGAAAAAATATGCACTCAAGAAGCTCAGTAACCTGAGATTGGATAAAAACAAAAGAAAAACACTAAGATATATAATCAGATTTTTCAAAATCAAAGGAAAAAATACTAAAAGAACTTAGGAAAAAGGAAAACTTACCTACAAAGGAGAACCAGTTTCTCAGCAGACACTATGCAGGCAAGAAGACAATGGGTTAAAACGTATAAAACCCACTCACCCCCACCCCCACCCCCAGTTCACTCCTCTCCTTGAAAAGCAAAAGAAAAACTCCTTCAATGAATTCCAAAATCTCTGTAGATGTTCATTGAAATGAAAAATAAATAAATAAATTTAAAAAATGTGTAAAACCTGAAAGAAAGATGAAATGCCGACAAATAACTCTACAATCAACAAAATTATCCCTCAAATATGATGGTGAAATAAGGACATTTCTAGAGAAAGAGAAAGAAAAGAATTTGGCCTTTTTTTTTTTTTTTTGGTTGTTTTTATTTTTCTTGTATTGTGTTTTTTTTTTTGTTTTTTTTTTGTGTGTAGGAATAAAAGTACAATAGTGAGTGAATGGAAACCCTAAGTCTCTGTAAAATTTCATTAAAATGAATTAAAAAAAATTAAAAAAAGGAAAGTAAGAGAATTTATGAAAAGTGAAACCACCTTATGAGACATCCTAAAAGTAGTTTTTTGATACAAACCCAATATGACAAACAATAACCAGAAATTAATGTTCATGAAACATTGAGACACTGACCTAGATATAGAAATATACAAAGAAAAAGACATTTAGAATACTAGCAATCGGGAAAGGAACCAGAGATATCAATCAGTGTATAAGTGAGGAGAATTACACTACAAGAAGAAGCAGAAGCAGTACAGTTACAGAAATTCTACAAGGAAATCAAGACAATTTCAAAATATAAAAATTGTGTTTTAAACACAGGAATAAAATAGTTACTTATTGGGTAAGATCCAAGAAATCAGTGAACCTTTTAATCAAAACGAAAGAGGAAAATCATAAAGACTTAGAAAACACTAAGACAATATCAATAAGGAAACTGATAAGAAAAGTCATAAATAAACTTAGCTCTGAAAAGTAGACGGAATGAAAAATCAGCAACACTGTAAAAAAAGAATGCAGCAAAATGTCAGCGATAAAACTGTACCTTTGGATAATTACACTGAATAGGAATAGATTAAATGCACAAATCAAGAGAAAAAGCATAGTAGAATGGATAAGAAAACATAACCTATCAGCTATTCAGTCTACAGGAGAAACCTTAGACACAGGATAAATACTAGAAATCAAAGGGTAGAAGAAAGTGTTAACTAGCAAATGACAATTAATTAAAAAGAAAAGCAAGAGTGGCAATATTAATCTATGATGAAATAGACTTTAAGGCAAAAATCAGCATGAGAAACAATGAAGAACTTTATATAACGATAAAAGGGCCATTTGGATAAGGGGACAACAATTAATATCTGTGTGTCTAATAACAGAATTACTGGGTTTTTTTGTTGTTATGTGCCATCGAGTTGCCTGTGACTCATAGGGTACAACAGCTATGTACAGCAGCCCTAGAACCGGCTTTATCCTGTGTCAATCTTATTGTTTCTGACACACCTACACCCTTTACTCCAATCACTGAATCAATCCATCTCATTGAGGGTCTTCCTCTCTTGCGCTGTCCCCCTACCCTCCCAAGCATGATATTCCTCTCCAAGGCCTGGTCCCTCCTTGCAACATGCCCAAAGTATGTGAGATGAAGCCTCAGAATCCTCGCCTCCAAGGAGCAGCCTCATTTAACCCTCTCCAGGATGAACCTGTTTGCTATCTTAGCAGTCCATTGTATATTCAATATTCTTCTCCAGCACCATAGGTCAAAGGAATCAATTCTCCTATCATCCCTGGTCATTGTCCAGCTGTCTGATGCATAGCACATGATTGTGAAGTCCATGGACTAGAGTAGGTGGACCTTAGTCTCCAGAATGAGATCCTTGCTCTTCAGTACCCTGGGGATGTCCCTGACAGCAGAGTGTCTCAATGCAATTAGTTTTTTTATTTCCTGGCTGCTGGTACCAAGAGTGTTGGAATCTTTGTTTTCTTGATGTTGAGCTTCTATTCATTTTGAAGGCCGCAGTCCTTGACCTTCTGCAGTAAGCACTTCAGGTCCTCCTCAGTTTCACCAAGCAGAGTTGTGTCATCTGCATCTCAGGTTGTTGATGAGTCTACCTCTAATTCTGATGCCATATTCCTCCTCATAGAGCTCAGCCTACCAAATTATCTATTCTGCATAAAAATTGAAAAGGTATGGAGATAGAGCTTGAAATATTTAAGAATTGCCTTTCTTAACACTCATAACCTCTCCCAGCCTATTTATATTGTCAACAATCTATAAAGGAAATATAGCCAGGCAACTGTAAGTGTTACTTTAGGACTGGAAATATCACAAAGAGACTAGTGTTTGACTTTTGACTCCTTTTCTTGCTGGGCCTCCTCAGCTAAGTTACTTAATTTCTCTGAGTTTCTGCTTACTGATCCAAAAAATAACTTGTCGGGGTCTAGTTCCTGGATATTATTCTACTACTACTAATATAATAGGGAGCTCTAGTGGCCTAGGAGTAAGAAAATGTGCTACAGTTCCAAAGGCACCAGGTTCAAACTCACCAGTGGCTTTGTGGGAGTAGGATGGATAATCTACAATTTATTGCCTCTGAAAATCCACTGAAGGGTCAGCTATGGTTGGTTCTGACTCAATGACACACAACAACAGCAGCAAACAATACTATAGTAACTTACTTAAAACAGAGTATGATAATATCTTCTTGTTCTTTCGTAGTTATATAGATAACAGAATGAAATGAAAGATGCATGCGGAGGCACCTGGTAGGCACTCAATGTATTTTGATTGAATTTGAATCACAAATGTTAAACTAGCGGCTTCCAAATTCATAAGGCAGGGCTACAAGTTAGAATTAAGAGTGAATTTTTAAGAAGAGAAGAAAATCTGTGTTTAGACTGTTAATGTCATCTATCACTCAATCAACAATTATGGTAATACGATCGGCAAACCGCTCTCTATTGATGGATAGTCACCACATTTTGATTACAAATGTGAAATGGAACCAAGATTCAGTTCCTATTAAGAATGCAATGTATTTCTTAATTATCTGATAACCTGCCAAAAAAAAGTAAGTTCTTTGTTGTAGGTTGCTTACTACATTAAGAGTCCATGTTTCACCCATTTAGTGAAAGATGAGCATTATTGGTGAATGTCAGTTGTAGGCAAGCATGAGGGACATCTTTTTGCAGCCCCTCTTACACAGGTTGCCATGGTAATGTTGACGATTACAAATCATTAATAGAGACTACTGAGGATGTTCGAGAAAAACCAGTATTGCATGTAATATTTTGATTCAGCAGCATTCTAATTCCTGTAGTATTACTGAGGCTGCCTTTGTAGTTGCTAGCTCAGATTTGATTATTATAAACGTTTATCGCTTTCAGCTATCTTTGTTTCTATTAATTATCTTTTTATTAGAATACTTGTCAAGAACAAGCCAGCTGTACTGTTCTACTAGGCAGGCGTAGTTCATTCATAAGAATTACCCTGCTGGGGTGGTGCCACGATCTTTTTATTTTATTGCAGACAGAAAGCCCTAGAAATACACACATTTTCTTCCTGAGGAAATTTAAAGATAGCCAAGACTCTCTAATTATTTATATCTTTATATTGTATAAGGAGCTCTGGTGACATAGTGGTAAGAACTGCACTGCCAACTGGAAGGCCGATGGTTTGAATCCATCAGCTACTCTGTTGGAGAAAGATAAACAGTTTCCTCCCATGTGATTTACTGTCCCTGAAAACCCACTGGAGGGTCAGCTGTGAGTCAGATCTAATTGGATGGTATGTAACAACATAATATCTATTATATAGCATGCAGTCACATATTGTTAATGTGCACAATATAATGTAGAGCATTTGTGATATTGACTGTGTGAACATTGTATTAAAAGCTTATGGGACCCTGCTTACAGATGTCCTCATCACAAGTGTGGCTTCTGCTACTGAGGCTGCTGGGCAGGGGTCAGGGGAAAGGGTCGAGAGTGTGGGAACAGGATCAGAGAAAGAGGAAGTGTCCTGATGAAACCAATGCACCTAGCCCCAACTCACTGTCCGGCCACCAGAACGGCTCTAGTGGCCAAGACCCCATAGTCCTCCTGCCATTCCCAATCTGCCTGCCAGATAGAAGACAAGTCTGTGCCCAGAGCTCTGTCTGTCTTCTGCCTTATCTGTCTGCATCTCACTGGTCTTAATTAGCCAGTGCTGCTTTAACAGAGATAGGTGTATTAGATGACATTAACAAGTAGAAACTTATTATCTCACAATTTTGAAGACTGGAACTCCAAATTCAGGGTCCTGAACCTGGCGGGAGGCTTTTTCTCTCTGTGGGTCCTGAAGGAAGGTCATTGTCTCCTTCAGCATCAGTAAACCTGGCGTTCCATGGAGATTTCCATTTGCCTTGTCCTTATCTGGTCAGAGTTTCTCAGAATAAGGACCTTGGTTCAAAGGATGTGATCTATTCTCAGTGATTGTGCCTTAGTCATATTGAGATCCCTACTCACTTTCTTTCCTCTTGTCTCTTGGAAGATAAGGGTGATACAGGTTAACTCAAGAAAATTCCCCTTCATCAGAACAGGGTGGTGACTAAGGAGGCTGCAGGTTGCAATCTGTCCAAAACAATTGACTGGCTGATCATATAACATCATGGGGAATAACTACATCTTTATATAACTGCCTCATATCCTGTCTAATTAACATCAGAAAGGTTAGGATTTATGACACACTGGATAATTACATTATATTGAGAATTATAGGCTAGCCAAGTTACCATGTATTTAGGGAAACATAATTCAATCCATGACATGACACACTGACCAGTCCTACAAGAGTCTCCGCTTGAAATCTTTATTAAACCATTAGAGAGGGTAATAATAAACCAAAGGAGGATTGCCTTGCCTTTGAACAGAGAAGAACCCTTTATGGGACTGTGGAAGTATGTGAAGTCAGATGTTATCCAAATGGATGATAAGTGATGAGCAGCTCTGTATAAATGACGTATTTTTGTTCTTAGGTACTATCAGGTGGACTCTAACTCTTGGTGACCCTACGACAGAACAGATAGAACAGGACAGACTTCTGTCTTTACCTACACCATCCTCATAAAAACCTGCTGTTCTTAAGCCCATTGTTACATTCACTATATCAGTTAATCTTCTTGAGGATCTTCTTCTCCTTTTGTCATCCTCCACTTTACCAAACATGTATTTTTCTAGGGGATATCCCTTTCTCATAACATGCCCAAAGTATGTTGTTGTTAAGTGTCGTCGAGTTGCAGGCGACTCATAGCGACCCTATGAAGGAGGGTCCTTGATGCTTAGGAGCCTTTCATCCTCTCTCCAAGTTCATAGGGTTTCCAGAGGCAAGCTATTATGGAAGTGGACGCCACTCCTCCTTCCATGCTTGTTCAGTTGGGGAGCTCCACCCCACTCTCAGTCTGCATTGGGTAGCCAACCATTAACACATTTGACACATCAGTGTCACAGTGTTCAGCCTCACAGCAACCACAAGTGACGGCGGGATGGCAACTTGTACACCAGGGCTATACAACCTAGAGGAATGTCTGAACAAAAACAATGAAAGACAGGCCTGATCTCACCATCCTTACCTCTAAGGAGCATGATCGTTACACTTTTTCCACGACACATTTCTTAATTCTTTTGATAGTGTATGGTATATTCAAAATTCCTCACAACATCACAATTCAGAGGTATCTGTTCTTCTTCAGTTTTCTTTATTCATATTAAACTTTCACATGAATATGAAGCAATTGAAAAGTGGATGTGAATATGTTCCAACAAAACCTTATTTACACAGTCAGTTAAAGGGCCAGACTTGGCCCATGGACTATAGTTTACCAAAACAGTTTACTGACCGTTGACTTACGGTATTATTTCCGTAGCTGTACTGCCTGGGTGTAAATCCCATATTCCCACTCATTATGTGACATTGGAAAAGTTAAGATTTGTATGACTTCAATTTCTTCCTCTGTAGAAGAAGATAATAATGGAATCTTTCCTATAGAGTTGTCAGGATTTCATCATTGAAAATGCACAAAGACATGCCTTATATACAATATTCATTATTATTTGTTAATATAAACTAAACAATCAGTATTAAATAGAACATAATACATACTTCTATGCTTTTGATTGAATTAGCAAGCTGATTGGTCATGTTCATTGAATTAATAATCAAGTGTAAGCTGATTGGTTGCTTTGATTGAATTAGCAATCACTTGTGGGCTGGAAGCCTCTTGTTTAAACCAATCAAGAATTGCTGGGTGAGCCTTTGGGTTTAAAAGTTACTTGGGTCCTGCTTCAGAGTCCCTTGACTGAAGCAGTTGGATTCCAGAAGATAAGTTGTCTTGATTTAACGAAATATCAGGTACAAGTGAATTGAGTTGTTTTGATTTAATTAAGCTGACTGATTGCTTTGATTGAATGAGCAATCAGGTGTAAGCTGCTGTGAAAGCTGATTTGATATCAGTATTACAAATGAAACTGGCAATTTGTTATGTTGGAGAAGAACATTGTTCTAATTGGTACAGTGTTTGTCAGTTTGCTGCACTGAGATAACTTTTGGGTTACTGTGATGCTGTTAGCCGTGCCACTGGTGTGCCAAATACCATAAGGGTTACCAATGGTGGACAGGTTTTAATAGAGCTCCAGTAGCCAGGAAATTAAAAGGCACATTGCCATGGGAAAGTCTGCTGTTAGGGACTTCTCCAAAGTACTGAAGAGCAATGGTGTCTCTCTGGAGACTAAGGTGCGTTTGATACAGGCCATGGTCTTCAGGTCTTCACAATCACTTGTTATGCATCAGAGAGTTGGATAATGACCAAGGAGGATAGAAGGAGAATTGATGCCTTAGAGCTGTGGTGCTGGAGAAGAGTATTGAGAATACCATGGACTGCTAGGAAAACAAACAGATTTGTCCTGGAAAGGGTTAAACCGGGTGGCTCCTTGGAGGCAAGGATTCTGAGGCTCTGTCTAACATATTTTGGACATGTTGTGAGGAGAGATCGGTCCTTGGAGAAGGACATCATGCTTGGGAGGGTGGAGGGACGGTGCAGGAGGGGAAGGCCCTCTATGAGGTGGATTGATTCAGTGACTGGGATAATCGGAATGGGAGTGTCAGAGACAGTGCGATTGGCACAGGACAGAGCAGAGTATAGGGCTGTTGTACATAGGGTCGCTATGAGTTGCAAGCGACTCGGTGGCACATAACAACAACAATAACAACCTCGATTAAGACTTGAAAGAAGGATTGACCATCCAATTCTTAAATAAGAGAGAGGCCTTTGAAAAAATCCTATAAACAATAGAGGAATGTAGATAGATAGCAGTAGAGAGAATGCAGATGTAGTGGTAGAGCCCAGACTGGAAGTTAGTTGACATGAAGAAAAACAGAAATAAACATTGTTTAATAACTGAAACATGGAATGTACATAGTTTGAATGTAGGAAACTGGAAATTGTTAGAAATGAAATGGAACACATGAACATCGACAGAAAATCTGATTCCTTTGAGTTGTAGTGTTGGAAAAGAACACTAAAAATCTATGGACTGTCAAAAGAACAAATATGTCTTGGAGATGGTGCAGCCAAAGTGCTCTTCGGAGGCAAGGATGATGAGGCTCCACCTCTGAAACTTTGAGCATGTTGCTAGGAGAGGCTATTCCTTGGAGAGGAACACGATGCTTGGAAGGGTGGAGGGTCAGTGAAGGAGAGGAAGACCCTCAACCAGGTGGACTGACATAGTGATGGCTGCAATGGGCTCTAGAGTGTCAGGAACTGTGAAGATGGCACAGGGTAGGATGGGGTTCAGATCCACTGTTTATAGGGCCTCTATGAGTCATACATGACTCAAAGGCACCTAATAGAACATGTTTTTAAATATATAGCACTTTACTTTTTTTAAAAAGTTGTCACTGAAAAGCTGGGGAGTACCAATTGTGAAATTGGGACTTTGAATAAAAGTTAAAATTTTCTCCTCCAGCCTCCTCTTTGTTTTGCTTTGATGACACACTAAGAAGCACCTAGTAGTAATACTATTAAATGGTGATGGTGCTTTCAGTCATTTCAAGGAACTCTTCAAATAAGCAGAGACATCAAAAGAATCTCAATTCTTATGTTTATACAAAAATGAGTTAAACTGGCAATAGAATTGGATGTAAATTTGGAATAGATTTATGTGTGCATGTTGGGTTTTTAGCATTTTTTAGTATATATTTTCATACATGTCTATTTGTTTATACACATACACAGATACATAAATGTGCATCAGTTACATGTGGATTCTCTGCCAGCTTTCCTGGAATCCACACATTGTCAGGTAGCCTAAACCAAACTCGTTCAGCTTGTCCTTAGGAAGCTGTGACATACAGTGGTGGGTTCCAGTTGCAGTTTGTTCCTGTCTTTTGCCCTTCTCTGATCTATTATCCACCCAGAAACTTGTTGTTGTTAGATGCTGTTGAGTCCAATAGAATTCATAGTGACCCTATGGACAACAGATCCGAACCCTGTTCTTTTCTGTGCTGTCCTCACCATCTCTGACACAGGCCATTGCTTTCACTGTGTCGATCTACCAGGGTAAGTTTTTTCCTCAATTTCACCATCCCTCCACCTTCCAAAGTGTGAGGTCCCCTTTCAGTGAAGGGCCTCTCCTAGAAACATGCCCAAAGTATGTGACATGAAGTTTTATGATCTTTGCCTCCGAGGAGCACTCTGGCTGCACCTTCTCCAAGACCTGTTGGTTCTGTTGGCAGTCCATGTGATATTCAATACTCTTCTACACCTCCACAGCTCAAATACATCAATTCTTCTGTCATCCTTATTCATTGTCCAGCTTTTAGAATGCATAGTAAGTGATTGAGAAATGACTTAGGTGATATTAAAATATGCAACAGCTCCTGTCTTGCTCTTGCTTGAATGCTTCTTTGGAACATGATACCCAGACTCCTAACTGTGCATGCAAAGCGTTATGTGATCTGATTTCTGCTTCATTCGTGCCTCCCTCTTACATCTCTTCTGTCACTCTCTAAGCTCCCATCGGAAAGATGAACTGAACCTTCTCACTGGCTTTTGCTCCAGCATGTCAAGCTCCTCCCTGCTTTGGCTCTTGGCCCTCCTTGCTCACATTTCCTGAGCAGGACCTTCCAGAGATCCTGCCAGGCTGGATCCTCTTTAGCTTCTAGCCCCATACAAGTGGTGGTGGCCACCCTTAATGAGCATGGCACAGAATCAGGCAGTATTTGACTCTAGTGTGCACAAAGTCACAAAGAGTCAAAACTGATTTGATGGCACCTGATAATAACAATCCCCTGTAAAGTAGTGCTTTCCTTACTCTGTTCCATCACCCCATTTACTTCCTTCATAACTCAAACCTATAGTTTGAGTTTAAACCTTTAAATCTTTAGTTGGTTCCAATGCCTAGCAACCCTCTGTACCATCATAATCAATAATTGTATCCATCATAACTTGTAATTGTCTTGCTGTGCTCTTAATTGTTATCTTCTCTCATTGGAATGTCAGCTCCATGAGAACTCAAACTTGAATGCTTTTTCCAGTGTTAATTCCTAATATAGTGCCTGGCATAAAACATGTACCCTATAAATACTAGTACCATGGATGACTTCAGGCAGGACTGGGTACATGATTTCTAAGGATTAGTAAACAACTAAAATATAATCCACTTGTTAAAAAATTATCAAGGCCCCCCCAAATTTATTAAAACTTTTTATGAAGATGGTGCTGAAACTGAAGATGGAAGACCTTGCCCTTCCCCAAACTGAAGCCAAAGCAGAAGTGTTAAAGGCCAAGAAGGCGGTCCTGAAGGACATCCATGGCCACAATAAAAAGAAAATCGTACGTCACCCACCTTTCAGCAGTCTAAGATGCTGAGACTCCAAAGACAGCCCATATATCCCCAGAAGAGTGCTCTGAGGAGAAACAAGCTTGACTACAAGGCCATCATCAAGTTCGCCCTGACCACTGAGTCAGCCATGAAGAAGATTCAAGATAACAACAGCCTTGTGTTCATTGTGGATGTCTAGGCAACAAGCACCAGATCAAAAAAGCTGTAAAGTAGCTCTATGACATTGATGTGGCCAAGGTCAACACCTTGATGAGGCTTGACTGAGAGAAGGCCTATGTTTGATTTGCTCCTGTCTATGATACTTTAGATGTTGCCAACAGAATTGGAATCATTTAAACTAAGTCCAGCTGGTTAATTCTAAGTATAATTTGATCTCTCTCTCTCTTTCTCTCTCCTTCTGTCCCTCCCTCTCTCTCTCTCCCTCCCTCTCCCTTTGTCTCTCTTCTCTCTCTCTCCCTCTTTCCCTTCCTCCCTCCCTCCCTCTCTCTCTCTTTCACACACACACACACACACACACACACACACACACACACAGAGAGTTATTAAGAATTTCAAGCTAATGGCCAAACCAAACCCAAGTCATTGCTTCACTGCTGTTGAGTCAATGTCAACTCCTCCTGACTATATAGTACAGAGTAGACCTGATCCATAGTGTTTCCAAAGCTGTGATCTTTGTGGAAGCAGTCTGCTACATCTTTCTCTTTTGAAGTGGATGATGGGTTTGAACTGCTGACTCTTTGGTTAACAGCCAAGTGCTTTAACCTCTATACCATCAGATCCCAAAAGATATTCACAGTGAAACAGTAAACCAAATGCAGGGCTCTTTGGAGCACTGGGAGGTTGCCCCGGTCACAATCCCATGACTTGCTTTCAGGCAAATTACTTCATCTTTATAGATAGAAGTTAATCCTCTGTGAAATGATCAAGGGAGAGGTACTTCCTAGTGGCAAGGAGTTGTGCTGCCAATCCAAAGGCACATTGTTCAAATCCACAAGCTGCTCACCAGGAAAAAGAAAACTAACCTCCTCTTGTGTGATTAACTGCCTCTGAAAACCTGCTGGAGAGTCAGCTATGAATGATTCAGACTCAATGGCAAGTAACAACAGCAACTTACATGTAGGAGGAACTGGATAGTGCAGTGGTCAAATGCTAGTCTGTGAACTGAAATGTCAGAAGAGCAAGTCTTCCAAAAGGCACCTCAGAAGAAAGGTTTGGCAATTGACTTTAGAAAGTTCAGCTTTTGAAAACCCTATTCTGCCCTGAACACGTGGTGGCAGCTGGATCCCAGTTGCTTGTGGCTGTGAGCAGCCCATAGGAATGCATTCAAGCCTGGGCACAGCTCACCGGGAGGGGTGCAGAAAATGGCATCCGGGAAGTGACTGTCATCTCCATCGTCCTAATTGCCATTCAGGTTTGCCAAGAGTGTGGGTCGATTTCATGGCAACTGGTAACTGCTGCTACTTGAGCATTAAATAAGGTAACTGGCCATTCAGCTTAGCAGTACTGCCTGACCCTTGGTCATCATGTTAGTATTAACATTAACATTAACCACCTTAACCCCAATTAATTACCAGCCTCCTCCACCAGCGGAAGCCCCCGCACCTCTATTCCCCTGTCATGCCTCCTGTCTGAATAACCTTCCTTAGCAACCCTTCCGAGTGACTAACCCAACTCGATCGCATGGGATGGGGATGTGGGTGTCGCTTGCAAATTATTTTGACACATTCAAGGTATGGACCGACAGCATATTTGGCTTGCTGAAAAGAATGTGTCAAACGGAGTTAGGCTGTTATGAAAACTCGTTTGACAATAGGTAAATCATGTCACCCTTCTGAGCCCACTGGTGACACCGGAATGATAAATAATATCTGCCACCCACCTCTCTGACAAGAGCAAGGCGAGCATGAATTGGATTAAGAAGAAGCCAGTCGAACACTTTGATTTTCTCAGAGAGAGGGGCTGCGTGCAGGCACTGCTTTTTCAAATACGTGCATATTGTCAGCCACCCTGTTTACTCACTCTGTGCAGCTCTGGTTAACGTGTGCATTGTGTAACAAATCAATTGCACCTTGAATGGAAACTGTTCACAGACTCTCACATTTTGATTTATTTTCTTGGTACAGCCAGTGATTTAGGTTAGCTTAGCAATGCAGAGAGGAAAAGCAGCATGCCTTTTACATTTATATTGTGGTCTCTCGGGTGCCCGGGAACCACGTGGACTGTGAGACGAGTTTGACTCCCTGTACGGGGGACTTAGTTATTCAGGGGGGAGGGAGCACTCCCATGTGTGGGAGGTCTGGACGCTGATTTTATCAGTGGATTTTCTTTGCCAATGGAGGCTAAAATGCAGTGGAAAAGCCACATCTCTAGAGCATATACCGTGTGTGAGGACTCTGCCAGATGTTTTAACTTGCTCTGGGAAGTTGTTCAGTAGTGTGATTAAGAATCTCCAATCTGGATTCAAAAACATGAGTCTCAGTTTCTTCATCTGTAACATGGACAATCTTGAGCATTTTCTCTCTGGCCCTCTGAATTGACTTTCCACTCCTTTCTAACCTGATTTCTACCCTAAGAAACTGTTCATCTGGCATCATTAACAGACTGTTGTGCCCAAGGTTCACTGGTCAAGAGGGGGACCTACAATATCTAGGGGCAAGATGAGACGGAGCTTAGTGCAATTGCCTACCTGGCTGCTCCATGTGGGATTGCTAGGCATCGGCTGTGTGTGTTGACCAAAGTCACAACTTCTACATCGTGGCTGATACTGTGTCTCTACAACACTCTTTATTTCCGGCTTCCAGGAGCTTCTCTCCCTTTGAGTCTGGGGGTCATGACAGCAATGCTGTTCCTACCTTCAGTCATTGTGTTCTCCCTTGTTGTTCCCTAAAACCACAAAGCTCAAACCCATTGCCTTCCAGCTGGTGGTGACCTCATTATGTGTGCATAATGCAACTGCTCTGTCGGATTTTCTTGGCTCCAGTTTTTACAGTCTCAGATCTCTAGGCCTTTCCCCCAGGGAGTTGCTAGGTGGCTGGAACTGTTTCTAGGTTGTTATTAATACTGTTGTTGTTGTTGTTGTGTGCCATTGAGTTGGAACCAAGCCATAGCTGACCCTCCGGTGGGTTTTCAGAGGCAGTTAATCGTTACTAGTAGCTCATTAAAAACCCTTTGCACAGACCCTTACCCAGCCCTCATGCCCCAAGGACTTTTTCTAGTTCTCCTACATCCAAAATAAAGCCCAAATCAGTTGCTGTTGAGTGGATTCTAATTCTTGGAGACTCCATGCACTTCAGAGTCAAACTGGACTCTGTCAAGTTTACAACAGCTGTAGTCTTATGGAAGTAGATCACAAGCCCTTTCTTCTGAGCCCTTTCTGCACCTTTGGGTGCATTTGAATCATCAACCTGTACTTCGGTGAGTTGCTTCTTAGCAAATAAGTCTTCCTCAAGGTACTGGCTGTTTTTCTGTATTAGACCAGGTTTATTTTGTGTTTATTGCAAAAAACCAAAACAATGAAACTTAAATTTTGCTATTTTAACCATTTTTAGGTGTATAATCTAATGGTGTTCATGAAGTTCACAGTATTGCCCACCCATCATTAGTATTTTCTCCCCAGAGTGTTTTGGTTTGTTCTTTGTTTCATCTTGGGACCGGTTTCATGCCTCCCTCCCCCAGCTTCTGCTGGCTGCTGGCAAACTTTCATCCTTCTTTTAAATGCAACTAGACTGGTGTCTTATACATGCATCACTCTAGTCTCTGCTTTCATCTGCACGTAACCTTCTGTGTATTCTTTTCTGTCTCTCATAAGGATATGGTTATTTGATTTGGGGCCAATTTTGAGCACAGCAGGGATTGTGAGGATGGCACATGATTGCTCATGGTTCGCTTTTATTGTACGTAGCGTTGCTAAGAGTTAGAAGTGATGGTCTCTATCAACAAGAACTCCTATCTATTTTTCACTGAAGTACGACTTTCCCCTGAAAAGTGTCAGAACCGTTTTAGGCTTAGTATTTCCATAACTCTGTGGGCCTCTCCAAGCTTTACCATTCCGCATTGTAATGTCTCCATCTGTGTCTTTTGGTGCTGTTCTATTGAAGGTGTGCTGCCAGTCCAAAGGCAGGGCCTCTTTCCTGCTTTGAATGCATCAGCTATTATGCAGGAGAAAGACAAACAATCTTCTCCCGTGTGATATATAGCCTTCGAAAACCCTCTGGAGGATCAGCTATGGGTTGTTTCTTTCTTTTTTTTGGGGGGGGTTTACAAAAATGAATTGTTTGTTTGTTTGTTTGTTTGTGGGATTTTAAAAATAATATTGAAACTCAGTGGTGTACTGTGTGACCATGCAGATTTGTTAACTGGAAGGCCAGCCATGTGAATATGCGCTGTTGTTCTGAGAGAGGAAGATGGGATGTCTTCTCCAGCAAAGATTTGCAGCCTCCAAAACTTGACAGAGGGTTGCTGTCAGTGAGAACCAACTCACCTGACGTATTTCATGTAGATAGGATGCTAATGGCACAGCAGATACTGTGAGGATGCCACATGATTGGACGAGATTTCCTTCTGTTGTAGCAAGTTGCTGAGTCAGAGCTGACGGCATCTATCAACGACAACTACTGTGTATGTTTAACTGAAATACCTCCTTCTCATAAAGCTTTCATAACCCTTTTAGGCTAACTATAGTATTTCCATTACTCTGTATGCCTCCCTTCACTAGCTTGTCACTGTACCTCATTGTAGTATCTGCTTACGTGTCTAGCTCTTCTCTGAGTCCCCGAAGGAAGGTACCAAATCTTTCTTTTTATGTTCACTGCCTTGCATAATGCCGAGCACCTGGTAGATATTAAATTAATGTGTAAATTAGGGATGGAAAGATTGTGTGCACAGCACAATGCCAAGAATGTAGGAGGTATTGAAGAAATTCTACTGAATTAAATGTGCATGGGCCACATACCATCCTAAGCTTTGCATGTGATTATGAGAACCATATGTATTAAAAGCTTGATACAATGCAGCAAAGTGGATCAGTCATCCATTATTCAACAAACATTTATCGATGACTATTATACCCTCTTTCAGGAATGGGCCCTTAGTAACATGTGCATTCTTAGCATAGTGCCTGGTATTTGGAAAGTACATGATAATATGCTTTCCCCTTCCCTATTAAATTGAAGAAAGGCGCAAATCAATGTTGTGGGTTTTCAGAAGAAGAAAAGGATCACAAAGCAAGTGGTATTGGAGCTAAATGAGTGGAGATGAGGGAACTCCAGATGCAGCTCCAATGTTGACAAAGGTGTGAATTTATATTGCATCAAGATTTATGGCATCAAGATTACTGTCTTGTCCTGTTTGATGGGATGTAAGAAAAGAGATAATGCTGAAAATACGAGCAGCAAGGTCAGATGGTAGAGATCTTAGAATGATGACCATTTGCTTCTATATCAATTGTTTGCCTGTGGCAGAAAACATTTAGCAGATAACGTCAAGGTCAGTGGTTCAAACTCATCAGCTGCTCCATAGGAGAAAGATGAAACAGCCTTTTTCCATTAAGATTTATAACCGTGGGAACCCCATGGGGCAATTGTGTTCTGCCCTATAGGATCACTATGGGCTGGAATAGACCTGACAGCAATGAGTTTCTTGCCCTCCTCTCTATAGCCAGTCTTCATTGTGTAACAGAATCTTGATTTTTAACTGGAAATATTTCCCGTATTTCCTTTTCAGCTGAAGATGCTCATGTGAACAAACTCTAGTCAATGAGACACAAGCCGAAGGGTCATGGGACTTCGGGGAGTCTCTTTGAAAGGATAGATATGCTCCCCCTTACACTTTCCTCCATCCTGCCGGAAGCAGGACGCAGACAGCCATGGTGGACCCTGCTCTCCAGGCCTGTCCTTGAGGGTGGCTGGAAGGAGCCTCATCTGGCACCACAGCCAGGAGGATGACATGTCTACATCCTACCTGAGAATTCTCCTACATGATAGAAAAAGTCTTTTTTTTTCTTTTAACATCTTGTGACTTGAGAATTTATGTAAGTGAACCTGAGCTTGAAACATCATCCCCCGTTTTTAGGGTTACAAGAAACGGGAAACAAAGATGATTTTTTGCGCTGGGCTGTTTGTTGGCTATCTCACCATACTTATGTGTCTTCCTTCTTTAAAGCAATGATTGATTATATTTTTTTGATTACTCTCTTTTTGAGAGTCCTCTCTTCTTCGAGTTGGCAGGGAAGTGAGACCAAGTGTCCCCATCCCTGCCCACTCCTTTGCTGTCCCTGAGAGTGAGCACATGGTCCTTTGCTGTTGACATGGAGGCTGCGAGCCACTCACTCTGGGACAAGCAGTCAGGGAGCAGCAAGCAGGGCGGCTCTAAGTGTTCTTACACCATCTTTGTCACTGAAGCACCTTACTTACAGTCTTTGATTCATCTTCTTGGATGTCATTAGGGAACGTGTTAGTTTTTTATTACAGCACAACACATTTCTTCAAAACCTAGTAACTTAAACGGTAAACGTTTATTATCTCATAATTTCCATGGATCAGGAATTCAGAATGGCCTAGCTCGGTGCTTCTGGTTCAGGGTCTCTGACAAGGTTGCAGTCAAACTGTCAGCTCGATATCAGTCACGTCAAAGCTATTGTGGGTGGAGGAGGGCTGAAGAGTCCATTGCCAAGCTCACTTATATGACTGTTGACAGATCTCTGAAGATCAGCTCTACATTTGCTTGTGGTAGCTGGCAGCTCTCAGTTCTCCACTAGATGGGATTTTTTCCCCATAGGTTTTCTCAGCATACTCATGGTATGAAAGCTGGTAAACCAGAGAGAAAAGGAGAAGGGAGGGGAAGAAAGGAGAGTGGAAGGAGGGGAGCAGAAGGTGGGGTAGGGCACAGTGGAGGGAGAACAGGAGGGGAGAGGAGAGGAAGTAGGGAAGGGGAGAGGAGGAAAAGACACGAATGTAAGATTACGAAAAATCAGTTTTTTATAAATTCTTTTTATCCTGGGGAACTCTGGTGATCTAGTGGGCAAGAATTTACCCACTTTACCAACCCAAAGCCAGGTAGTTCGAATCCACCAGCTGCTCATCAGGAGAAAGATGGCCAAAATTTTCCTATATGATTTCCAGGCTCTGAAAACCCACTAAGGGGTCAGCTATAGTCTGTCCTGACTAGATGGCACATAACAACAGCGATCCTAGCTTATTGCTAACTTCTGTTAGAAGAGAATCAATGCATTTGGCTTACACTCGAGGTGAGAGGATTACATAGGGCATGGATATCAGAAGTCTGGGATTAGTGGGAGCCCCTCAAAGCTTGTCTACCTCAAGCAGATTCACTTATCTTCTTGCTCCATTCTTTAATTCCTGAGGGTAGGGGCCAGTATCACTTCTTCAGAAGGTTTATTTTCTGGTTGGTAGACCCAATGACATATCCATTTGCTTAACAAATATTCAATGACTACTTGCTGAGTACCAACCATGTGGTGGAACTGGGTAAGAGCTGGCCACTGTCCTAGAGCTCCCTAGGAAGCCAGGGACCGATTATGTTTCCCCTATGGGATATTGACAAGTCAAGATAACCACACATTGTAATACTGCCAGTTCTGCTGCCCACCTCCTACAACTCACCATAGTGAACACTCAACACTGACGTGACTGACTTAGAACTTTCCCCTGACTCAGAACATCTCCCATCAAAAAAGGCAAAGTCTGGGAGAAGACATTGTGAAACCAGCTTAGATTCCAATCCTAACTTCATTCTTCATTAGAGAAGCGTCGTTGTGCACTCTACTTCTCTAAAGCTACTTTTTCTTATCTGTGGAATGGGAACAAAAGTGGTGTCTACTTAGAGGGTTGTCATCAGAGTTAACAGAAAACGTACTTGGTTGGCAAAGATTCTGGCACCTGGACTTACTCAAAGAAACTTGTTGCAATGTGCTAGTGAGTCAGAGCCAATTTACAGCTGATCTTTCAGCACGTTTTCTGAGGCAGTAAATCACACAAGAGGAGATTTCCCATCTTTCTTCTGAGGAGCAGCTTGTGGATTTGAACTGCTTGCCTTTGGGTTGGTCATCAGAGATCCCTGAGAGAATGCTGGTGAGTCTGAGTGATTATTTTTTACTTCTCTTAATGATTGAAAGCAGAAATCAGCATGGAAAGGGAATATTTCCCCTAGATAATCCGATCCCTTTAATGGTACAGGAACGACTATCTCAAATCCTTTTATGCAACCAACAGACCTGGGTATAAGTAAACTAACTAATGAAGAAAAGGAATATGTGTTTTGATTTTGTATAACTTTAATCCTTTTTGCAATTTGGGAATAATCCTTTGGTAAATAGAGATGGAGGAACATGTTCAGGCTAATAGCATTTCGTTAAAATGGTCAAATATTTAGCATGTCTGATGCAAATGATAGTCAATCCTCAGAACTCCAATACTCCTTTCTGCAAGAGAGTGCACATCTCCGTGACAGTCTGACTTCTTCTAAACGTGCACCCAGCCTTACTGCTGCTGTCTGCTTAATGCATTCTGAGTTTTCAACACGCCCACACATTTTAGGGATGGTGAGCAGCAGTTGTAAGAACACATTCTAGAAATGCCAATTTCCAGATGGTTTTGTTTTGCTACAATATAAGTTAATATCAGGGCCTTGGATGGGTTTGAACTGGTTCAGTCACGGTGGGTGCCTCAAAATGAGAGTAGATAGGGTTTTGCAAAACACGAATGTTGTGTTTCAGAATAGTAATCAGGACAGGGAAAAAAATACGAGTTAAATCCCTGGAGTGGGAGATAAGAGAGGCAGTCAGCCTTCTGAGGAACCTGATGCCAGCGATTAGAACATTGCCAGGACTGTGGAGAGTGGCATAGTGTGTAACAGGGATGATAACCAAAAGGTCCCCAGTTGGAATCCACCTGCAGCTCTGACGGAGAAATACAAGCAGTCTCCTCCTTGTAAAAGAGGTTTCTGGTGAGCTTAGTGGATAAGGAATTGTGCTGCCAGCCCAAACGCAGGGGGTTTGAATTCAACAGCTGCTCTGTAGCAGATAGATGGTCAGTCTCCTCCTGTGAGGTTTACAGCCTCAAAACCCCTTTGGCTCCCCAAAGGCAATATTCATTGCTCTGTCAGAGACTTCTTCAGAGTATTGAAGAGCAATGATGTCAGTCTAGAGACTAAGGTGTGCCTGATCCAGGCCATGGTCTTTGCAATCACTTGCTATGCATCAGACAGCTGGACAATGTCTAGGGATGATTGAAAGAGAATTGATGCCTTTGAGCTGTGGTGTTGGAGACAAGTATTGAATATATACCATGGACTGCTAAGAGAATAAACAGGTTCATCCTGGAAGGGGTTAAACCAAGCTGCTTTTTGTACACAAGGATTCTGAAACTTCGTCTGATATACTTTGGACATGTTGCAAGGAGGGACTAGTCCTTGGAGATGGATGTCATGCTTGGGAGGGTGGATGGACAACCTCCAGCAGGAGAGGAAGACCCTCGATGAGATGGATTTATTTAGTGACTGGGGTAATCGGGGCGTGAGTGTCAGAGACAATGAGATTAGCACAGGATAGAACAGGGTTTAGGGATGTTGTACATAGGGTCACTGAGTCGCAGGTGACTTGACAGCAAGAATAAGATTAAGTTTCTAGCAACACATCCACCAGTACTTCTCCCAGTTCTGGTACATCCAAGTTTTATCAATTCAACCCCATTCTATTTTGCTTCACTGGATACGACTGCACAAAGAAGGGCCAGGTTGAAGCTCTGGCTAACACTTGATTCATGCAATAGGGACAAAGAGAAAATGGTGAGTGAGTAATGGCTTCTGGATAGGGTGAAACCTGTCAAGGGTTGGAAGGCCAAGAAGAGCCAGCAAAACTAAAGCAAATAGTAAAAGGATCTTATGAAGATCTGAAATCAAAGAAGAATAAGGCAAAGGCAAAGGAACAAAACCAATAAAACAGGTAGGGGAATGTTAACAGATTTTTGTATTAAAGCTACAAAATAAAGCTGAATTGATTTTCTCTGAGACCGCCTATTGTGTTACCCAAAACTTAAATGTGTCTTGCTAAGCTAAAGTCTTAAACCTGTTAGTCACTTGCCCCCATTTCCTCTCTTCTTATTCATTCTTGTCTTTCCTTTTCTACTCTTTAGCTTTCCTCTTCACATAGAGGGTTTCTCAGAAAAGGCATGATTCAAGACTACATGAAAAAAGAAATTTGCAACACATATTGATGACATTTACACAACTGATGATGTAAAATTCTCATTTCACGTAGAAAATATTTAATTAGCAAATGTGTAACAAATTTTAAAAGCACTTTAAGAAAAACAGGGAAAAGAATAAAGTACATTTAAAAGAAACTGAAGCTTGGAAATCTTCTCAAGTAGAGCCCTTTCCATACTAAAAAATGCTCTAATCTAAACCCTGTATGTTTGTCCTTTGTACCGTTGAGCCTAAACGAACCGCATGTCTTTGGGACTGCAGTGCAACTTCTTGTGGCTAGGCCACAAGTGCTCCCTATATAGTTACTTCTAATTATATAGGGAACCTTGGTGGCCTACTGGGTAAGGAGTTGCATTGTCAAACCATCAGACGGTTTAAATCCACTAGCTTCTCTATGGGAGAAAGGTGGCCATTCCCCTCCTGTGCAGTTTACAGTCTCTGAAAACCTGCTGTAGGATCAGGTATGAATCAGCTCTGCCTTCTTGGCAAGAAATTGTTTGGTTTTTGACATTTTTGTTTGTTTATTTGAGTTGTCTATGGGACAACCTGGGTCACTGAAATTCCTGCTAGTGCCAATCCTGTTTGAGATGAAGCATGGGATCTTGTCAGTTGGTCGTTCTAAGTTTTCTTTTCTTTATCCACAAAACACATGCCTCATTAGGTTTCTATGAAGACTGTGACATAACACATTTATTTTACAAATACATATTGAGCACCTACTACAGGTCAACCTTGGATATGTAGGGATCTACACAAGAACGGCCAAAGACTCTAACCTTCAATACAGATTGCATCTCAACTTCAAGAAAATAGAAATCCTCACCACTGGACCAATAGGTGTCATCCTTTCAGATGGAGAAAAGATTGAAATTGTCAGAAGCTTCATTCTACTCACATTTATAACTGACAGGCATGATTACAGGAGTAAATAACCCGAAAGTTGTGTTACATTATGAAACCTGGCTGTTAAGGACCTCTTCAAAGTGCTAAAGAGTAAGGATGTCAATTTAAAGACTAAGGGACACTTGATCAGAGCCATGATATTTTTAGTTGCTTCATATGCATCTGAACATTGAACAATGAATAAAGAAGACCAAAGAAATATTGCCTTCGAATTGTGGTGTGAAGATGAATATTGAATATCCTCAGGGACTGCAAAAAGAACAAATACATCTATCTGTCTTGGAGGAAGGGCCAACAGAGCGCTCTTTAAAGGCAAAGATGGTGAAAATTGGTTTCACGTGGGGCATATTTTCAGGAGGAACCAGTCAGTGGAGAGATACAACATGCTGGAGAGGGGAGAGGGTCAGTGAAAGAGTGGAAGACCCTCAACGAGATGGATTTGACATTGACTATGGCAGTGGGTATGGGCCTGGTGGAAATGATGACACAGACATGGGTTAGGGCAAGGGTTAGATCTGTTCTTCATTAAGTTTGTTGGTGAGTTGTGTTTGACTCTATGGCACTTAACAGCATCAGCAAGGAACTTGTGTAGTCCAGAGGGAAAGATGGATAATAAAATGAAAATATGTATATAAGCTTTGTAAGAATTTGGTTAGAGGAAATAGAAGAATTAGTTGCTGTATTTTAGGCTATACATAAATTTGATTTTACTAAATCATTCTTCATAATATCTGCTTCTGTCTGCACTCCCACTTGCAAATGAAGATTTCTTCTTAAATAACCTCACGAGCTTTTAGCATCATCCAGCTTTGTGATTATTCCATTTCTGGAAATTTAAATTTTTTATAACTACTAAACATTTTGAGAATCTCTTTGATTTTACTTTTGCCTTTACTGCAATTTACTGTGAATTTCTTCACTTCAGAAGTAAAGTGTCTGCTCATCTCCTTGGCTCATTTTTCTATGGGATTTGGCATCTAAAAATTATTACTATTGATTCTGAGGGGGAAAAAGGCTTTGTATATGCTATATCTGTGCTGTCCAGCATGCTAGACACTAATCACCTGTGACCTTTGAGCGTTTGCAATGTGGCTGATCTGAGTGGAGGTAAGCTCTAAATGTGAATGCACACCATATTTTGTAGATTCCGTACAACAAATAATGTGGACTACTCTACTAATCAGTTGATATGGATTACATGGTGAAATGGAATCCTTAAGATTTATTGGGAAAAATCAAATATCTGATTTGATTTGTTTCTGGTTAATTTTTAAATATGTTGTTGTTGTTATGTGCCGTCGAGTCGCCTGCGACTCATAGCGACCATATGTGCAACAGCCCTAAACTCCGCTCTGTCCTGTGCCAATCGCACTGTCTCTGACACTCCCATCCCAATTATCCCAGTCACTGAATCAATCCACCTCATAGAGG
>NW_006400146.1:37962-51218 GCF_000299155.1 Elephantulus edwardii
CTGTCTTTGCAATGACCGTTTGCACTCTTCCTGGATGATACCCTTGATATCCTCCCACAACTCATCTGGCCTTCGTTCATTAGTGTTTCAAAGCCTCTACAGAAAAACAGCAAGACTCGCAGCAAGATAGATTGACACAGTACTGTAACAGTGGGCTCAGATATATCACAGGTGATGAGAATGACGCAGTACAAGGCAGGGTGCAGATTTTCTGTTCATAAGGTTGCTATGGATTGTAGTAAACTCCACTGCACCCAACAATAAGAACATTTAAAATGAGAATGATATATTCTGTATATGTGTCTCCTATTATACTTCTATTGTACATAGGATTTTTGGAAGTCGATATCCAGCCCTTCTATTTAGTCTGTCTTAATTTGGATGCTCAGCTTTAGAGTAAAAGCTGACAGACAAACATTTTACTGAAAGGAGCAAATGAAGGACCTCTCCCCCTTATGGAAGTTACCAAGAGATTCAGTTTTGATCCCCCACTTTGGATACTGTGTCTTGGTCCCATCCTTTCCCTTCTCCACTAGCATCCTTTTCCTGCCCCATCTTGGCCCTCCCACACCCACCTCACCTGGCCCGCACTTTCCTCCTCTCAGCCAACCCTTGATATGATGGCTCAGGTCTTGAGTCACTTCTGTTAATGCCTCGTACCTCATACTCCTGCCAGTCTTCCACATTGTTGCCAGTTTCTCATGAGTTTAGGAGTCCAAAATTCAGGTACCAGCTTTAGGGAAGGATTTATCTCTGAGGCAGTAGAGATGAGGTTGTTAAGAATTTCAGCTGCTTGAATACACAATCAACACTCTTGGCATCAGTAGTCAAGAAATAAAAAAATCTAATTGCTCTGGGGAAAGATGATGTCAGAGATGTCTCCAAAGTGCTAAAGAGCAACATTGTCAATCTAGATACTAAGGTGCACCTGATCGTGATCATGGTCTTTACAATTACTTCCTATGCATCAGAGAGCTGGACAATGACTAGAGTTGACAGAAGAATTAATACATTTGAGTTGTAGTGGTGGAGAAGGGTATTGAACATGTCTTGGACTGCTAAGAGAACAAACAGGTTTAGCCTGGAGAGGGTGAAACCAGGCTGCTCCTTGGAGGCAAATATTTTGAAATTCTGATTCACATACTTTGAGCAGTTGGCCAGGAGGGACCAATCACCAAAGAAGGACATCATGCTTGGAAGGGTAGAGGGACAGCACAGGAGAAGAAGACCCCAGATGAGATGGATTGATACAATAATTGGGGTAATGGGGGTAGGTGTGTCAGAGACAGTGAGATTGGTTTAGGATAGGGCAAGGTTCAGAGCTATTGTACACAGAATTGCTATGAGTTGCAGATGGCTCAATGGCATATCACAACCACTATATATATTTCTAAATATTCTAAATATATTGTTCTAAATATTATTTGCTTATTGGTATGATGTTATTTGATATGTTAGAAATACCTGTTGATCTATCACAGATTTGTTAACTTTGATCTTGATCTTCTAGGATGTAATTGCCATGCATATGTGCTACCTACAGGTTGCGTTAGTACCGGGGACACTATTTACACATACTACAAATGAATGTTGCTGTTGTTTGATCCCATTAACTTTGACACAGATATAACAGTTTTCTTGGCTATAAAAGTTATTTAAGCAAATATCCAAGACTTTCTTCTATGAAACCACTAGGTGCATACAAATGCCGATTTTTCTGTATAGCAGTCAAGTACTTAACTGACTTTACCACCAGAACTCATCACGTGAATAAATGGATTGCCACTGAGTCAATTTTCACTTAAGGACCTCCTTTGGGATTCTGAAGCAATAAATCTTTACAGGAAGGGACTGCCTATCTTTCTCCTGCAGAACAACTGTTGGATTTGAATAGCTGAGCTTTTGATTAACAACCTTATAACACACTATACCCCCAGAGTTCCTTATGTGAATGATGCCTCTTCAGAGTTGTGCCACATATGATGATCCTATGTCCATTAAATCCACACAAGAGGAAATTATCAAGAAATTAAGGAAGGAAATTGATGTTGGATCATTTGGTTTGTTGGTTATTTTTAAAAAAATATTTATTTTACATTGGTTTGCTTATAAAGTTGGTATACATTGATTTTCACACTGGATCTTTCCTATTTTCTTTATCCACCCCTTCCTCTACCCATCTAGTTGTGCAACCCTATGATAACCCATCCTCACCCCTCTGCTCCCACCTTCTCCCTCGCTTTGATCCTCATATACGTTTTACTAGTGATCTATTTCCATAATAATGGTCTTATACAATATTTGTCCTTATGGGACTGAGTTCACTTAGAATAACACTCTCCAGTCCCTCCCAAATTAGGTAATGATGTTCAAAATCATTGCTCCTGTGTGCTGCATAGTATTCTATCATGTAAATGTACCATAATTCTTCAAGCCATTTTGATTGTGGTTCTATATTTCGGTTGTTTCTATAGGCTTGCAATTGTCAATAATTCTGTTATGAACATTGGTGTACAAATCTCCAATTGTGCCTCAGTTCTAATTGTCTCCGTGCCTATTCCAAGCAGTGGAATAGCTGGGTTATATGGAATTTCTATGTTCAGCTTTTTTTTTAAATACAATTTTTCATTTACATTGTGTTTCACACAATCATTCATATACATTCTATTTTACATAATTTTTTGAGCATAATTTTTTATTGCCACTATAACGAAAGTTACACTTCAAACTGAAACTAAGAGACACTAAAAATCATTGTTTTTTTATTAGGAAGGATTAAAAACAATACAACAAAGAACCCTTCCACTATGCAGAAAAGCAGACAGAGGAGGAATGCTTCTGTCACAGGACATTTTAGTGACAGTCTTGGCTTAGAAGGAATTCTGACAATTTCTTTAACATAAAATAAGTCATTAAACTCCTTAAAAACCGACTTTTAAAAACTTCTCAGTCTAAACTATAACTTCTTTGTAGTGAGTTTTTTTTAAGATAATTAAAATGGAAGCAGAAATTTTACTATCAAATTTTAATACTGAAAATAAACACTTCTGTTTAAAATTTTGTCTTCTGATCATAAGTATACACACTCTTTAAAGAATTAAAATGACAACCATGATTTTAAAAAATTGGTTTGTTTACAAAATTTATATACATTGTGTTTCACACTATTCTTCATTATCATTATGTTTTATGCAATCATTCTCATACATCATGTTTTATAAAACCTTTTTAAAGAAATGCCAAACTGCCTTCCAGAGTGGTTGTACCATTTTACAATCCCAGCAACAGTGTTTAAGAGTTCCTATCTCACCACCTCCTCTCCTACACTTAATTACTAGCTGTCCTGTTAAACTTTGCCACTGCTACTGGGGTGAGATGATATTTCAGTGTGGTTTTGATTTGCATCTCTCTTATTGTCATTATTTTGACCTCCATGAATTTTTATTTCTATGTCTTCTATGTCGGCTGACATCCTTCCTTCTTCTAGGTGTCTCTTAGTTTGTATTTCCCTTCTGTTTTTGAACTCTCATTTGATTTTTTTTCACTAAAACCAATGAATGTTGATTGTGGAAATGATTTCTTTTTCGTTGTTAGGTGATACCAAGTTGACTGTGGCTCATCATGACCCTGTGTACAACAGAGGAAACTCTGCCATCCTCACCATTTTTGTTCTACTTAAGTCCATTTTTTTGCCATCAATAAATTATGGAAAATACAGGTAAGTAAAGTAGAAAAAAAGGATGTAAAGAAAATAAGCATTAAATTTTACTTGTACCACCAGAAGAAAGGGTTGTTAAAATTTTAGTAAATGGTTTTTTCTCTCTTATACAAACTGATATAAAAATACTCTTTCTTTTCCAAAAGGGAAATGCAGTGCACTTACCATTCTGTTAACTGCTTTGTTGTTCAATAATATTTCACCAACAATTTCCCAAGTACTTAAATGTTTCTTTCCTCCAACATCCCTTTCAATGGTTGCAAACTATTCTATCATTACTAATGGGTACCAAGTTTTCAGTACCATCTTTACCTTATTTCCTGCTTTGTACACTTCTTACTACAGTAATGCTTCCATGAATCCCTACTGGTCACTTATACACGCATCTGTGATTATTTCTTCTCCCTTGTTTAAACTTGTAGACACACAAATCATTTATCCTATTACCCAGAGATTGAGCTGCTATAAGTCAGCATTCAGGTCCCTCTGTCTTTGTTTTCCTTGGAGTGCTTTAAAATTATGAGACCTTTTGGAATCCTGGCCAAATGAAATAACTTACTGATATACATTCTTCCTTAAATAGAACAAACAGATCAAGATAGGAGGTGAGGCCACATGATGGCAGGGCATTTTGTCTGTCTGTGCTTCAGTGTTCTGCCACAGTCGGCTATCTGTGAAGCTTCTCCCGCCACCTGATCCTGTGTTGTTTTACTTCCTGTGTAAAAAACATCTGGCTGCATTTTAAATTGATTCACACAAATTATTACACCTGCCTCTAGGCCCCAAACTGTCTCTAGATATGCATCAGCCTCCACTGTGTAAACCAATGGGGGCTGCGCTCCAGCAACTGAGAATATAATCTGCCCTTGAGTCATTATGTTAGAATCATTCCTCCACATTGAATTGTTTAGTGTGAAATAAGATTGTCTGCATTCCATTTACTTTTTACTTTCCTAATTAGAGTGACTTCCAGCTTGAATCCACTAACTGTTGGATTCGATTACATCTTTCCAGGAATTCTTCCTGTAATAAGGTTAACTTTAAATACTACATTTCCTCAAGGATGACATCAAATCCACCCTTCTTTAGAGAAAATAAATCCATGTCTTCAATTAATGACTTCAGATGGAGTACTGGGGATCTGGAAGTCATGTAATTTTGGACCTTCCTCCCTGCTGCACATGAATGTTGCTTAGAGCAGCTCTGCCTGCTGTCTTTCCTGATTATTTCCTTCAGGAGTACAAATATTTATTGATTCGTGTAATTGGTCATTTTGTCTGTATCCACCACTAAAGTACCTGATACCCGTGAAAGTAAGACTTATTCTGTCTAGGTGATATTGTACCTAATACTATACCTTAAACTATTCCGTAAGGAGTTACTCCCTTTTTGGTTCAGATCCATTATTAATAGGGTTGCTACGAGTCACAGTTGACTCAGTAGACTCTAACAGTGACAACTGGTGGTTCAGATCCAACAGCCTATCCAGGGGAGAGAGATGGCCAGTCTCCCTCCTGGGTAATGTATAGTCTCCAAAACCCCAGGGGAGGATCAGATATGAGTCAGTTTGGACTCAATGGGAATGATGATGACCATCCCTTGCTGGGAAAGGGATAAATGGAAAAGTAATAGTGAATAGCTCAGGGTCACCAGAATGTCATCTTTTATGTGAAAAGTCTCAGAAAACTATTCACAATGCTCTGGAGAAACAGAAGTAGTTGACTTTATTACTTAGTCTATATATTTCTTTTGTTGGAGGGTTGGTATGCAGCTATAGGGAAGATTGTCCATGACATGGTCATCTCTGGCATTTCTTTTCTTGGGTTGCTATACAAAGTCCAGTTTTCTGTACATTTTATCTTGTTGCTATTATTATGTTGCTATCAAGTCAATTGTGTCTCATAGTGACCCTTTGAACAATGGATCTGAACCCTGCCCTTGCCATCCTCATCTCTGATATACTTGACCCCATTGTTATAGTCACCTGTGTCAATTCATTTTGTGTGTCTTTCTCTCTTTTACTGACCATCAACCTTTCCAGGCATGATGTCCTTTCCCAAGGGCCAGCCCTCCGAACAGCATGCTCAAATTATGTGAGACAGAGCTTCACCTTCCTTGCCTCCAAAGAACACTCTGGTTGCCCTTTCTTAAGACATGTTTGTTTGTTCTTTTGTCCGTCCACTGGATATTTAGTACGCTTCTCCAACACCACCACTGAAAGGCATCAATTTTGCTTTTGTCATCATTAGCCATTGTCTAATTTTTACATGCATGGCCCACAATTGAAAAGATCGTGACTTGGCTCAGGTGTGCATTAGTCTTTAACATTATTGTTGTTGTTCTTCTTCTCCTCCTCCTCCTTCTTTTTTTTAAGAGGTCCTTGACAGCAGATTTTCCAAATGCAGCACATCTTTTGATATTTTTACTAGATGTTGACTATGGATCTAAGCAACATGAAATCATTGGCCACTTCAGTCTTTTCTTCATCTTTCGTGATGTTGCTTAGTGGCCTAATGGTGAGGACTTTGGTTTTCTTGATTTTGTTTTGTTAGACACTATGAGATGAGAAAGTAGACGTGACCCATAGAATATTCTAGGCTGTCATCGTCCTGAAAGCAGATAGCCAAGTGTTTCTCCCTTGGTTGTTTCGAGCTGTCAACAGTTTGGTTAGTAGGAGAGAGAGAGAGAGAGAGAGAGACATCAGCAATCAGCTGGCCCAGTGGACAGAAAGCAATGCTACCAATCCAAAAGTGGGTGACTTTTAATCTGCGGCCCTCGGGCCTGGCTTTCATTGTTTTTGTTCAGACATTCCTCTAGGTCGTATAGCCCTGTTGTACAAGTTGCCGTACAGTGGTAACTTGTGGTTGCTGTGAGGCTGAACATTGTGACACTGATGTGTCAAATACATTAATGGTTATTAACCAGAGAGAATGAAAAATAAGACAAAACAGACAGACACCACTCAAATCACTGCTATGGAATGGAGAAACTCACAGTGACCCTGTTGAATTGGATAGACTAGAATGGCCCTGGAAGGTTTCTAATTCTTTACAGAACTGCCTCAATTTTCTCCTGTGTAGCAGCTGGTAGGTTTGAATCACTGATCTTTATTTTATTTGTTAGCAATCCATTACTTAAGCCACTGTGCCATGAATAGTTCAGAAAAAGATTCCTTTTAACTTTTCCCACACTCAGAGAACAACAAAGGTGTGCGGCTCTTACAGTCAAGGCTCTGCAAGTGGTATTGAGAAACATTGATGGGAGATCCTGTTTAGTGGGTATTTTGTTGGACATCTTGCCAGGAGCTTTTGGAAATGCACTGAGAAAGTTATTTCTCTCCACGACCCTGTCTTCATTTGATGGGTGCATCAATATCATGGCTGCTGCTGTGCTGATTTTTTTCTTTCTAGCTGCCCCCCTTTGTTGTTTGTATATGTGTTGACACAAAATAAAGTGACTCCTCTATTTATCCCTTATACCATCATTTAGGTATTTACCTACAGTTGGACAATTACATTCATCTAAGTTCCACTTCATCCCCTTTCTCCTGTAAATTCTCAAGCCATCTTGACGCTTGATCATGTAAAAGAAAATTCCAGACAGCTCTTTGCTCCCATCTATTAATACTATAGGAAGTTCTGGTGGCTTAGTTGTAAGAAATTGTATTCTTGAGGCAAAGGTAGGTGGTTAAAATCCACCAACTTCTCTACAGAAGAAGGATAGGCAATCTCCTGTTATGCAATTTATTGCCTATGAAAACCTGCTGGAGGGTCAGCTATGGGTTGGTTCCAACTCGACAATATACAACAACTACCATAATCTTGGAGCTTATTTCTAACAGATGAGTACGTATTTTCTTACAAACAAAAGCATAAACAACAGTTCAATTGCCACATCTAAGACTAAAAAGATTCTTTTAATGATGTCGTAAAATTAATTTGATTTATTGCCATGGAGTCAGAATAGACTCTGCAGTGGATTTGCAGTGGTTGCAAGTCACATGGGAAGAAAAGACACTTCTTAATGGCGTAGGATTTACAATGACATAAAAAGCAATACTGTAGTGGTTAACAGTTGAACCTTAGAACAAGGTTACCTGAAACATTGGGTAAGTCTTGACAATGAACTGCTGGTACCTTGGGTGGGTCCTGACAATGAACTGTGTTTCAGTTTCCTTATCTACAATACAAAGACAACAGATTAAGTGAGTCATATGCATGAAGCACTTTGGGGAGTACTTGCTGTATCACAGGTACAGTTTACATGTGCTAATTCTATCACATTTATCAAAAGTAAATGCTAATCAATGAGAAAACACATGTAAGTCTGACTCTTGTACTTTACAGGTAATTAGAATCCAAATGCAAGGTGTCTAAAAATTATACAAGAAAGAACACAAAATTGAGACAATCATAAAACATATCTGTCTTGGAAATTTATGTCTTTTTTAACTGCAGAGCTCTTCAGGAAGTTGACCTGCTGTGCTTGCAGGGAGATCTTTGCTGATTTCAGCCTGACATCCCCTCTTGCTAGAAATTTGGTGGTATGGCATCTAAAGCATCGAACTACTAGCCAAATGGTCATTGCTTCAAATTCACAAGCCTCTCCTCAGGAGAAAGATGGGCCATTTCCTCTCATGAAGATTCACAGACATGGAAACCCCATGGAGAATTAGTGTGGGTTATAACAGATAAGATAGCGGTGGGTTTTTGTTTTGTTTTCTTTCTCACTGAATAGTGTAAATATTAACCTAAAGGTTTTCAGTTCAAAACCACCCAGTGATTCTGTGGAAGGAAGGCCTGGTAACCTGCTTCTGTAGAGATTACTATCAAGAAAACCCCATGAGAACAGTTCTACTCTGTTGCACATAAAGTTGTTACAAGTGACTCGATGGCACATAACAACAACAACACAGCCAGTTTCGAGGCTAAGGGCTCCCAAATACCAGCAGTGGAAATCTTCTGTAGGAGAGTTCAAACCCGCCTTCGCATTTTCCAACCTGAGATAAAATGCTGGGATTAGAAGGTGGATTGCTTATTGGGTTGCAGTGACTGGGAAGGGAATGTGGGAGTTTTGATGACTCCATCAGTTTAGGGAGTCCCTGCTTGCAGAAGGACTGAGAGGAGGGAAAGAGAGGGAGGGAGCTAGTTGTCGTTGTTGATTGCCTTCCAGTCGAGCACAGCTCATAGCGACCCTATGTACAAAAGGCCCAAAGCCTCTCTACAACTAGTTGTAGTAGTCCTTCAAATAGCCGATTTCATTCCTGCCCTCTGCCCAATTGTCCTGTCTTGACTCTGTCGATTCTTTAGGGTTTCCCCTGCCAGATGTGGCCTTTTTCTTGCACACTCAGTGGCTACCTCCTTCCTCCTCCACTTTGAAGCCCACTGCTCATCCATCAGAAATTTGCTGAGGTGTCTTGTTCATTGAAGATCTTCCTTCTATACTTGTTTTAGTTATGGGTTTATTCTTTTACTGTGATGTATTAGATCTTGGCGGGAAGGAATGATGAATGTTTATACCCATTCCTCTGTTTCAGGTGGAGGCATTTCTAGTGATGTCTAAAAATACCTTAAACTTGAATTTTCCATTTTTAACAGTCCTCTCTGTGTTAGACGTGAAAGGCAAGACTTGTACTGCTGATGAAGAACCATCTAGATCAAATGTGAGAAGTGATAGTTGTTCAGGTCATGTTGCTATTGTCATCCAATTTACTTAGCTGCTGCTTCCGTTTATGGGTTTTGTAAACGTGGGCTTTAATCCTGGCATAACTGGGTCACTGAAGATATTTCAGCTTGGTCTTAGTGTGAGGATCTCTCTCAGCCAAAGACACAGTTTGGAAGTTGAAAAAATAATCATGTTTTAGGGAGCTGCGGTGCCCTAATGGTAAGAAGCTGCACTGCAATCCTGAAGGCACGCAGATCCACCAGCTTCTCCACGGGAAAGGATGGACCATCTCCTCTGTGTGATTAGCAGCCTCTGAAAAGCCACTGGAGGGGCAGCTGTAAATTGGTTTTGGCTCAATGATACTCAACAAAAATGTCACATTTTCCCAAAGATGTTGTTGTTGCTCCATCCTTTCCCATTTGGCTTTAGAAGGTTCAGGAACCTTAAATAGATGAAAATAGTTGATGAAATGAAATTGACATTCTCTATAAGTCATTTAACAGTCCTGTTAGAACAACCACTTTGTTGTTATGTGCTGTCGAGTCACCTGTGACACATAGTGACCCTATGTACAGCAGCTCTGAAGCCTACCCTGTCCTGAGTCAGTCTCACTAACTAACCTCCGTTGCCCCAGTCAATCATTTCATATCAATCCATTTCATCCGGGGTCTTCCTCTCCTGTGCTGTACCTCCACCCTTCCAAGCATAATATACTTCTCCAAGGACCAGTTTCTCCTGACCACATGCCCAAAGTATGTGAAACAGAGCTTCAAAATCCTAGCCTCTAAGGAGAGACTTGGCTTCAACCTCTCCAAGACAGACCTATTCATTTTCTTGGCAGTCCATAGCATGCTCAAGACTCTTCTCCAGCACCACGGTTTGAAGGCATCCCTTCTTCTTTTGTCATCCGTAGTCATTATCCAGCTCTCTGATGCATAGCAAGTAATTGAGAAGACCACAGCCTGGATTAGGCTCACGTTAGTCTCTAGACTGACTTTGTTGCTTTTCAGTACTTTGGAGAGGTCCTTGACAGCAGATTTTTCCACTGCAATTAGTCTTTTGATTTCCTGACTGCTGGTGCCAAGAGTGTTGATTGTAGAGCCAAGTAAGCTGTAGTTGTTAACAGCTCAGTTGTGTCATCTGAACAACGTAGATTGTTGATGAGTCTACCTCCAGTCCTGATGCCCCATCCTTTCTGATAAAACTCTCCTTCCCTAGTGATCTGTTAAGCATATAGATTGAAAAAGTATGGAGACAGGTTGCATCCCTGACACACTCCTTTCCTGATTTTGAACCATGTAGGCTTCCCTGCTCTGATCTGAGGACTGCTTCCTGGTCCAAGTATAGGTTTTACGTAAGCACAATCAAGTGTTCTGGGATCCCATTTTCCTCAAGATTAGCCGCAATTTATTGTGATCCACACAGTCAAATGCCTTTGCATAGTCATTGAAACACAGATAGACATTCCTCTGGTACTTTTTGCTTTTTGCCAAGATCCAGCTGATATTGGCAATAATGTCTCTAGTGCCACAACCTCTTCTAAACCCTTGTATTTCTGGAAATTCTCTGTAGTTCCAGTCTTTTCTGGATGATCTTCAGCAGGATTTTGCTAGAGTGTAGTATTAGTGATAGTGTTCAATAATTCCTACATTTTTTTGTAATGGACATAAATATGGATCTCTTCCAGTCAGTTGGCCAAGTAGTTGTCATCCAGATTCTTTAGCACAAGTTGGTGAGCAGACAGGGCAGCATTTGTTTGTTGAAATATGTCAGTTGGTATTCCGTCAATTCCTAGGGCTTTATTTTTTGCCAAGTTCTTCAGAGCAGCCTGAACTTCCTCGTTTATCACCCTTGCCTCTTGAGCTTATGTTGTTACTTGCCCCAAAGAGTTTCTATTGTTTAGAAGACAATGCGGAGTGTGAGTGGGAGCCTTCTGTGATCACAGTAACATAGGCTGAAGTTCAGGGTTAGCAGAAAACTATAGTTTTTGTCAAGCCAGACCTTGAAGTCTCCTCTTAGCTTTAGTTACATATGCTTGGGAGTCTTTCTTCCTGCCTCTGGGTGTTATTTTTGCATTTATATTAAAGAACAGGGAAAAAGGGAAGAAGCCTAATGAGGAATAAATAATGGAAAAGGATGAAAAAAATGCTTTGTTTGTAAGTGTATCAGACCTTATAAAGTTATATAATCCATGGATCATTTATGTGGTAGACTGTTACGGCTTCAAAAGAGTCATTGTGCTAATGTAGCAGCTGATGATCTTATGCACAGACCCTGCATACTAAACACTCTTAGGAAATTAGGAATGAAATATGGGGACCGAACATGGCCACTAGCCATTTTAAAATATAATGAACTCTACCACCAGCCCCAACAGTAATCTTGAAGAACTGAGTCAACTTAGTGAGCTGATTGTCTGAAAAATGTAATTTAAAAAAACCCTCACAACAACAACAAAACTCTGTAGCAGGTGAAAAAGAAAAGGGGAAAAAATCAGAATAAGGTTCATAACTTGCAGCATCAAATGTGTTTTGCACTTGGAGAAAAAAAGTGCAACATACCGGTGTCACATTTCATTTCAGCCACTGATGTTTAAAGCCTGGGAAAGTAAATTACAGATGTCCTGGGATGTAGAGACTGGATGGAGGTGGGGACCTGGCACTTTGGCCTAAGTAGCAGTACCCTGCTTGGCCTGACTGGAGAATTGGGCGGGAGATTATTTGTGAAAGGAATTGCAGTACCAGTGGAGCCAAATTATGTGATGCTTTTGAGATGTGCACAAATAGCCCATTACTCTTTTCATAGCATCCTTCATTAAGCCCACAGAATTGTTTCTTTATGTTTTTCTCCAAATAGCTTCCGAAAGGTCAAGAATTACTTACTTGACTTTCTTGTGCCCATAGTAATAGTAATAGTAATAGTAATAGTAATAGTAATAGTAATGGTAATGGTAATGGTAATGGTAATGGTAGTGGTAGTGGTAGTGGTAGTGGTAGTGGTAGTGGTAGTGGTAGTGGTAGTGGTAATGGTAATGGTAATGGTGTTAACCATTTGCAGCTTCCACTCCTCTCGGCTGACATTTCCTCCAGGGTCTCCATTGCTGTCAGCACTGGACCCCAACATCCTCTCACCAGCAGAGAATAGGGACTAGAAGGAGGGGACTGGAATCCTGCCGATTGAGATTTTGCTTCTGGATTTCTGTTAAAGTTATTTAGCTCTGGTGGCATCTGCCCACCTTTCTCTCACAGAGAAGCTGGTGGATTCGAACAGTGTACCTTTGGGTTGCCAGCACAATGTCTTATTACTACGGTACCAGAGGAACTTTGTGTTAAAGTTGCTGTTTAGTTCTGATGGCATTAGGGAAGCACTAAAGGGTGGTGGTTTTCAGAGTGGGTCTCTGGTCAGACGTTTCTGTGTGGAGTGACTTGAAGTCAGTTGTGTCAGCTCTCAAAACCTTTGTTTGCAAATGCATAAAATGGGGATAATAGTAGTATTCCCTCAGCGGATGCTTTCTGCAAAGAAGAAACCTGCTAAGATGTTCACTCAAAACAAAAAAGCTGGCCTTCTTAGCCTGCTTGGAGTAGGTCTTGTCTGGGAATACTGCATGTATTACCATCAAGTTGGCTGGGATACATTGCGGCCTTATGTATAAGAGAGCAAAATATTGTATAGTCCTCCACCATCTATCCACCAGATTTTTTGGGTCAGATTCTATTGTTGCAACCTCAGTACCAGTGAGAAAGAGCAAGTATGTGTCTGTTGAGGACCTATTAAGCACTGTTTTAATAGACTCATCAATTTTCTTGATAGAAATGAGAATAGTTCGGGATTTTTTTTTCTGTTATATACAGTGCTAATCTATGCATTATTGCTA
>NW_006400146.1:51487-57331 GCF_000299155.1 Elephantulus edwardii
GTAGGGTGGAGGGACAGCATAGGAGGGGAAGGCCCTCTATGAGGTGGATTGATTCAGTGACTGGGGTAATCGGGATGGGTGTATTGGAGATGGTGCGATTGGCACAGGACAGAGCAGAGTTAGAGCAGTTATACATAGGGTCGCTATGAGTCTCAAACAACTCAACGGCACATAACAACAACAACAACATAAATGTATATAATAATTAATATACATGTGAATAGGATTTTGCATATATACACAGAAACAGAAATGTTCTGTTGTAGATATGGATGTTCAATTTTATAAGGTAACATGAATTTATTTCTAAAATTTATACTCCCACGAGAATGTGTAAGCCTTCTGTTGATTATATCCTGTCCTAAACTGGATATCCTTCTTTTACTTACACTAATGGATCTAAAATGATATTTAATAAGTGGTCTTAATGTTATTTTTTATTACTAATGCAGTTTATAAGCTCTTTTTGTTTTCATTGGCCACATGTGCCTCATTTTCTATGAAATGTTTGTTCAAGCTTCTTGCCAATTTTTCTATTGAATTGTATACTTTCTCCTTGATTTGTAGGAATTCCGTATATTGTTTTATACTTATCCCTTATTAATTATGTCATTGTTGTTACCTTTTCCAGGCTCATGGTTTGTCCTGTCACTTCCCTTTTGGGGATTTGAGTATAAATTCTTAGTCTTAATCAGGTTGGATTAATTAATCTTTTATTAAACATTAACATTCTTTGAATGCCTTTTAAGAAATCTCTTCCAATTTTTACTATTTTCCTCCAAAATTTTACTTGTGGCATTTATATTCTTCATGTATTTCTAATTGACATTTAAGTATGATTTGAGGTAGTAGTCCAAAGTCATATTTTATGATTATAATTATTTTTTCTAGTTCAATTTATTGGATGACTTCCTCCTCTGCCCCACCTTCTAAACACTGCTCTGTCATATTACCCATTATAGATCAAGGTAAGATAGATCCACATGTGTTTACAGACTCTATATTCTGTGCCACTGGTCAATTTTCCTGTTTCTGAGTAGACACATATTATTACCATTGCTTCATAATAAATCCAATTATCTTGAGGAATAAGGCTCTCTTTTTTGTCTTCTTGTAAAATTAATAAATTTCTATCTTAAACAATTATAAATTACAGAAAAATAAAGATTATTTATAATTTCATCATTCAGATCCAACAGCAGTTGACATTTGGTACATATTTTTGTCAAATAGACAAATATCCACATGAGGTTTAGTAGAGTGTTCAAATGGCTATCCTAGCCATTGACTTTGACTTTCATCACATCGTCGGGTAGGACTATGATAAAGATGTGCAAGAGGTAAATAGTACTTTTGAGATGGAGACATGCAAAAAAGGTGTGTTGACTGCTCGTGAGGGCATTGATCAATTTTGCCATCCTACCAGGCTTAACCCGAACAGGCTCGAAGACAGAAAACTATTAGCATCAAGAAAGAAATAGAGCATAGCATGTCATTTTGGCCCAGAGATTCCTGGGCAAGATAAACTGAGACCAGGACGAGCAGAAACAACAGAAGTAGGAGAGGACCGGAGACAGTGGTGATTCCCAGCTGACTTGGAGCTGCTGCCTTGTGGATGTGCCAGGTCTTAGCACCTTCATCCGAACTTTCTAGAGAGCTATGGAATGATAGCTTAACTGACAGGATTAAAAAGTTATGTAACACTGGCTCAGAGGCTGAAGGTCAGCATCCTGCTGTTTCTAACCTGAATCGTAACTAGTCACCTCACTGATATGCCCCATAAATGTATTACCTGTGAATTCTATGTGGCCACTGCAATGGATTAGTAGACTCATTAATAGAGTTTCAGCAGCCTGGCGGGGGGGAGGCAGTTGATGTTAGAACTCTGGTGGTGTAGTTCATAGGGAGTTATGCTGTTAACTCAAAAGCTTCAGCTCTCTGGTGATTCAAATCCACTAGCAGCTCCACAGGAAAAAGATGGGCAGTTTCCTAGTCTTGGAAACCCATTAGAGGGTCAGCTGTGAGTCAATTTCACCTTGACAACGATGAGTTTGTGTTGGAGGTGCAGGAGCGTGAAGGCATATCTGGCCTCATAAGAAAAGTTTGGTTCTGTTCATCTTGTTGATGGGACTGTTCCCCCTTCTAGCATTAGTGGAGTTCAGGCACTGCCCCTTCCACTCCAGTCTAACAGTTTTCACAATATTCGTATGAGAACACACACAATTAGATTTATATACACATTCATACCTTAACAGCTTAAAAATTACTACTGATTTTTCCTATATGCAAAGTTCTTCCTTATGGGTGCCAAAGAGAGAAGATTTTAGAAAATATTATAATATCATATCCATGATACTCATAATAGTTTTAGGAAGAAATTTGTTTTCATTTGGCAGCTAATACAATACCTTCTGGGGTCATGTAGTCCAGGAAAGCATGAATTTCTTTTGAATCTGGAAGCATTATTACTGCCCTAAACTAAGAAAATAAATCTCTCTCCATCCTTAAAGTGAAAAACACACTTATTTTCCAAGAAAATGAGTATAAAACAAAGGAAATAACTATGTATTTCATTTTTAAAGAGCAAATGTTGTTTGTTGGTGAGTCTTTTCTAAGTAATAGTGACTATCTATAGTCCTTGGAGAAGGACCTCATGCTTGGAAGGGTGGATGAAGAGCACAAGAGAGGAAGACCCTGGATAGATGGTGATCAGGGTAATGGGGGTGGGTGTGTCAGAGATAATGAAATTGATTCAGGATAGAGCAGGGTTCAGAGCTATTGTACATAGGGTCACTATGAATCTCAAGTGACTAGACGGTGCATAACAACAACAACAACAACAACAACAACAACAACAACATAGGACAGAGCAGAACATCCTTATAGACTCTCAGATAGGAATTTATGGGAGCAAATTTCCAGTTCTTTTCTCCTGTGGAGTAGCTGGTGGGTTCCACTCTTAGTTAGTAGCTAAGTGTTTAATCATTATGCTATAACTCTCCTTTGAAAAAACTACACCTTGATCTTAAAATGAAATTTGTGTTTGAGTGCTGAATCTGTTGCTTCTTACCTCCAAATAGTCTCTAGTTATCCTCCAAATCAATCTGACTCTCCAAAGGAAACAGTGTTAGATTCGCCAAACATCTTATGAAAAGCATCTTAAAGTTCTGTGACAGTCTAAAATCTCCCACGTTCTGAAAAAATATCACATGTTGTTGTTATGTGCCATCGAGTTGCCTGTGATCCATAGCAACACTATGTACAGCACCTCTGATCCCTGCCCTGTCCTGAGTCAGTCTCACTAATTTCAACACACCAACCCCCATTGCCCTACTCACTGTATCAATCTATTTTATCCAGGGCCTTCCTCTCCTGCTTTGTCCCTCCACCTTTTTAAGCATGATGTCCTTCTCCAAGCACCAGTTTCTCCTGGCCACATGCAAAAGTATGTGAGATGGAGCTTCAAAATCCTAGCCTCTAAGGACAGACTTGGTTTCACCCTCTCCAAGACAGACCTATTCATTTTCTTGACAGTCCATGGAATGTTCAAGACTCTTCTCCAACACCAAAATTTAAAGGCATTCTTCTGCTGTCATCCTCAGTCATTATCCAGCTCTCTGATGCATAGCAAGTAATTGAGAAGACCATAGCCTGGATTAGGCATGCATTAGTCTAGACTGATATCATTGCTTTTCAGTACTCTGGAGAGGTCCCTGACAGCAGATTTTTCCCAGTGCAATTTGTCTTTTGGTTTCCTGACTGCTGGTGCCAAGTTGATTGTGGAGCCAAGCAAGCTGTAACTGTTAACAACCTTAATCTCTTCTCTATCCATCATGTGTTGTCAATTGGCCCAGTGGTGAGAATCGTTGCCTTCTTGATGTTGAGCTTCGATCCATATTGAAAATGACAGTCCTTGACCTTTTGCAACAAGAACTTCAGGTCATCCTCAGTTTCAGCAAGTAAGGTTGTGTAATCTGCATAATGTAGGTTGTTGATGTGTCTTCCTCCAATCCTGGTGCATCATATAGCAAGTAATATTTCATTTCTAAGGACTATTTTCTTTTTTTACTTCTTTTGTTTTCAAACAATTTAGTTGGGGAGGGTAGGAAACTTTCAAATTTAGAAGAAAATGGTGACTAAAAACTGTTTTAAACTAACAAAAGTGTGTTTTAGACATTGGCTGTTTTTTATCATCTTTTAATTTTTAGTTGTTATGGTCAGACTCATAGCCTTTGAGTTGATTCCTGCTTGAACAACTGTTCTCTGGGTTTCCGAGGCTCTGAATGTTTACAGGGAGAAGAACGTCCATCTTTTTTCTTGTGAAGCTTTTGGTGGGTTCAAAGAGTCTGTAGCTAGCAGTCCAGCATGCAGCGCTCTGCCACCAGGATTTCTTACAACGGTAATGCATACTTCTAAATATGTCAAGTAGTGTGAAGTGAATAAACTAAAAATGAAAAATTCCTTTCTGGCATTCCCCCAATTACAGTCCCCAGAAATAACCACTGAGAAGAGTTTGGATGCCTAAACTTTCATTTTCTTTACCCATAAAAATTTGAAAATATTTCAGCTAATTGTGTGATTTTGCTCTTTTTGTGATGTAGCGTTCGTTTTGCTTCTGTTTTCTTGGCACTGTGTTCGTTTATTCATTCTATTATTAAGTATCTACTAGATCGCTGCTTTGGATTAGGTACTGAGTAAGGGACTGGAGACTCTTGTCAACCCAAGAAAATCCTTTTAAGATTTGTCCTAAGTGCTTCATCATCACCACTCACTCAGACGCTGGTGGATCACAGAAGAGGGACATTTAACCCAGGGAGCTTAGCAAGGCTTCCTGGAGAAGGATGACCTCTAAGTTGGGAATAGAAATTCATACTGGCATCCAGCAAGTGCAAAGACCAGAGCTGTAATTCTTAATTCCCTAGAGCTGCCTTAACAGAAGTACTACAAATGGATAACTTTTGAAAATGGAAATATATACTCACAGCTCTGGAACTTAAAGTCCAAATCAGAGATTCAGCAGTACTTATTCCTTCTGGAAACTTCTCTTCTGGGTCTGGTGTCCCTTGGTGACCATTGCTTTTCCCTGATGTTTGCTCTCCTCCCCACATCCCTTAACACTCTCTCTCTCTCTGTGCATGTGTGTAGTCTTGTCTTTCTTTAATTCTGGAAATATTAAGTTAAAATTCCACACTAAATTAATCATTAAAAAAGAAAGCCCTCTCTTTCAAAGTAAGATCTCCTCCATATGCATAGGGGCAGATTTTCAATATATTTTGAGGGGGACACAATTTTTAATTGACGGCACATTACAACAACAACAGGGACCATATAACACACTGGCGGATAATGAGAACATAGAATTATGAGGACAGTTGTACATGAAGGACAGCCAAGTTTGTGGGAGAAAGGTGAAGTTGGAAAAATCCTAAATCATAAAATGCTTTGCAAAACATGCTATGATGTATATGTGTTGAACACCCTCAGAGAAAGGTTTGCAAGTAGGGAAGTGACATCATCATATTTGCATTTTGTAAGGCTCCGCCTGGCAGCCTTGGGAAAGAATTGGAGACCAGCAAAGGCAATTGCAGTAATCCAAGTGAGAAAGAAAAGAGGCCTGGAGGAAGAGAGTGACAGTGATGGTGGGACAAGCAGATAGATTCCAAAGTGGCAGAGGTCTTGGGATCAATTTTTCAAATCAATGTTTTTATTGTTGTTATGCGCCGTCGAGTCGCTTGAGACTCATAGCGACCCTATGTACAACAGCCATAAACTCTGCTCTGTCCTGTGTCAATCACACTGTCTCTGACACTCCCATCCTGATTATCTCAGTCACTGAATCAATCC
>NW_006400146.1:58581-66766 GCF_000299155.1 Elephantulus edwardii
GGGTCCTTATTTTTTTGCCATTTCCTTCAAAGCAGCCTGAACTTCTTCCTTTATCACCATAGGCTCTTGCTCATACGTTGTTTCATGAAATTCTTCTGTGTCTGCCAATTCCTTTTGATACAGTGACTCAGTGTATTCTTTCCATCTTCTTTTAATACATCCTGCATCATTTAATATTCTGCCTAAAGAATCCTTGATTATAGCAACTCAAGGTTTGAATTTGTTCTTCAGTTCCTTGAGCTTAAGAAATGCTGAACGAGTTCTGCCCTTTTGATTTTTCTGACTCCAACTCCTTACACATTTCCTTAAAATATTTTACAATAGTGGAAGGAAAAGATTTGAGTGGAACTCTAACTTGAAAAATTAAACTCACATTAGCTTTTACAACCCTTACCTTTAGAGTGAACATAATTAAGTTATAAAAACAATTATGGTGTAACTGTTAAGATGAAGAATGGTTTAGAGGTTTGGGGCATCATTTTTCAGCATAAAGTTTATGGTAACATGATGACACCTTTTGCTTAAGATGCTTAAATTTTGCAGCACATTCATAATTAAGATAATATTGGGACTAAAATTCCATCTTTGTCAATTACCCCAAAGTTTGTTTTGAAATGCGATTGTATTACCTTCCTGGTGGTTTTTTTCTTCCTCCACTGTTAACTCATTTAATTAGGCCAGATTGTCATTTGCCAAAGGCTTTGCCTGCCTGTTATTTGTAGCAGATCTCCCAGATCACTTTGATGGCTACATGAAGTTCTTTGCAAAGTTTTCATTTGTCTTAACAGTTGATTTCCATTGAATTTGTAGTATAACTTATATGTCTGTAACTGGCAAGACACATTGAAGCCAAGGGGGATATTACAAATATATCAGTAAATATATTTGTTTTATGGTAACTTTTGCTTGTTTATTCAATGTGTTGCCTATAGGAGCTGGAGTAATGACTACTTGGACAATAAGAATACCCTGTAATTATCTATCACCTGTTCACCAAGCTCATGTCCCAACAGGGAAATGTGGAACAAAGCTGTCCTCAGGGATAAAGAAAATGGATAAGGTCTTCATCTTCTACGACTAACTCCTTTGTGTACATCAAAGACACAACAGAAGAGAACATGAAATGCCTCCTTCAAATTTCTCTTCCATACTTGCTCAGCAAAAGGTATTTTCTCAGCAGTACTCACTTCAAAGGCCATGGGATTTGCTGGAAGGATCTGGCACTCTGTGGAAAGGAGCCATATCTCATTACCAACAAGAGACCATCTTCTTAGCTACTGGTATTTTTGTTGTTGTTGTTGTTTTTTCCTGAAGGAAAGAAAAGAGGTTTTTGTACTTCCTCTATGAGAAGGTAGTGTACTCTCCACTTGCTTCCCATCCCCCTGTCTACTTCCAAGCAAAAGAATCCAAAAAGATTCTCAGTTATCTAATTGTTTTCATTTTTGTCATTGCTAGGTACTGGCATTTATCCCATGTTTACACTATTGGTAACAACTTTTGATTGATGACTCAGTGATGGAGTAACTGTCTAATTGCCTCCCTTTCTCCTTTCTCTATTTTCTTTCTTAAATATTTAATAAGACCACTGTGTGCCAGGCACTCAGCTGGGTGCTGGGACTGTAACATAAAAGCTGAACCAGTGCAGTAGGAAGCATTGTATATAGGTGATGGGGGCAGGATTGGACTCCTGTTGTTTGAAAGTATTTCCCCTGCTCTAAATCTTTACTCTTGCCCTATGAGGCACAGCTTGTAAATAAGCAGTGGATTTTCTGGAAAAGCCTGAAGAATAGTAGCTCAGGCTAGACTTGTTATTCTCCTCTTACTGTTTGATGTTTTGTGCAGTGTTCTTTGAGGAAATCTCTCTGAGCACTAGCAATTCCCAAGAGTAGGCACTCAGGTTGGCGTTTCAGAAGATATGGTCACTGTTAAAGCTTGAATGATAATCACACCAAATATATGTTGTAAATCCTAACTTCATACCCGCAGTTATAATACCATCTGAGAATGGGTTGTCTGTGTTATGTTAGTGAACAGGATTAGAATAGAATATCTTTTATGTCAATATCTGTTGAAATATGTTGCTGCTGTTGTTAGGATATATTGTCAAGTCAGAACTGACTCATAACTGACGCTCCAGCAAGTTTTTAGAGATTGGTGATGGGGTTTTTTTTGGTGGTGGATTTTTTTTTGTTTGTTTGTTTTTGGTATGTGTGTGTGTGTACCGTCAAATTGGATCTAACTGGTACAGGAGATGTTTGCCTCTTCTTCTCCAGCAGAGGTTTTTAGAGATTGTAAATCGCATAGGAGGAAATTGTCCCTCTTTCTTCCACAGAGCAGCTGGTGAATTCAAACTGTGATCCTTTACGTTGTCAGCACAACTCCTTATCACTAAGCCATATGTGTTGTTTTTGTGTACTATCCTATAGGAATCAACCCATAGTTGACCCTCCAGCTGGTTTTCAGAAGTAGTTAATTGCGTGGGAGGAGATTACTCATCCTTCTCCCACAGAGTAGCTGGTGGATTCAAACTGCGTAACTTTGGGATTGCAGTATGGCTTCTTGCCACTAGACAGTCAGTGCTCCCTAAACCATACTTCTTGTTGTAGTGTGCCCTTGAGTCACCTATAATTCATAGCAACCCTATGTACAATAGCTCTGGATCTTGCAGTATCCAGAGCCAATCTCACTGACTAAGATATACACCTAATCCCATTGTCCCGTCACTGTGTCAATCTATTTTATCTGGGGTTTTCCTCTCCTGCACTGTTCCACAACCCAAAGGCATCAATTCATCTTCCCTCTTCCTTAATCATTGTCCAGCTCTCTGATGCATACCAAGTATTTGTGAAGACCATGGCCTGAATCAGGTGCACCCTAGTCCCTATACTGATATGATTGCTCTTTAGCATTTTGGAGTGGTCTTTTAATTACCTGCCAAGAGTGTTGATTGTGAAACTGAGCAAGCAGAAATTGTTGACAACCTAAATTTCTTTCTCCTTTAATTATGGTGCTGCCAGCTGGCTCAGTCTTGAGAATCTTTGTCTTCTTGATATTTAGCTTCAATCCATATTGAAGACTATAGTATTTGACCGTCCACAGCAAACGCTTCAGGTCCTCCTGAGTTTGGGCAAGCAAGATTCTGTCATCTGCATAATGCAGGTTGTTGATGAGTCTTCCTCCAATTCTGATGCTACACTTTTCTTCATAAAGTCCAACCTCTCAATGATATGTTTGTTCCACATACTGATTGGAAAGACACAGTGACAGGATGCATTTCTGACATAATCCTTTCCTGATTTTGAACTATACAGTGTTTCCTTGCTCTGTTCTGATGACTACCTCCTGGTTCAAATTTGCATAAACACAATCGAGTGTTCTGGGATTCCCATTCTTCTCAAGGTTAGCCATGATTTGTTGTGGTCCACACAGTCAAATACCTTTGCATAATCAATGGGGCACAGATAGACATTCCTCTGTTACTCTTTGCTTTCAGCTAAGATCCAGCTGACTTTGGCGATAATGTCTCAAGTACCACGGCCTCTTCTAAATCAAGCATGTATTTCTGGTAGTTCTCTTTCAATGTACTGTTCCAGTAATTTTTGGATATTCTTCACCAGCGTTTTGCTTGTGTGTGATATTAGTGATATTGTTTGATAACTTCCACACTCTGTAGCATCACCTTTTTTGGCATAGGAATAATTATGAATCTCTTCCAGTTAGTTGGCCAGGTAGTTGTCCTCCAGATTTCTTGGCACAACTTGGTGAGCACATCCAGGACAACATCTGTTTGTTGAAATATGTCAGTTGATATGTCGTCAATTCCTGGGGCCTTGTTTTTGCCAAGACCTTCAGAGCAGTTTGGATTTCCTCATTAATCGACTCTCTCTCTCTCTCTCTCTCTCTCTCTCTCCCTCCCCCATCCGTCTTTTCCTCCTTCCCTCTCTCCCTCCCATTGCCTCTTGATCAGATATTGTTTCAGGAAATTCTTCTGTGTCAAGCAGTTCTTTTTGGACAAGTGATTCTATACTCCTTCCATTTTCTTTTGATGCTTCCTGGATAATTTAATATTCTGCCCAAAGCGTCATTAAGTATTGCAACTTGAGACCTGGATTTGTTCTTCAGTTCCTTCAGCTTAAATGATGCTGAGTGAATTCAGCCCTTTTGATTTTCTGACTCCAGCTCTTTGCACATTTCATTATAATATTTTGCTTTATCTTCCCATCCTGCCCTTTGAAATCTTCTGTTCGCCTCCTAACTTCATTATTTCTTCCCTTTGCTTTGACTTCTCGGTGCTCTAGTACAATATTCAGAGTCTCTTCTGATGTCTATCTCCATATTTCCTTCCTCTTCTGTCTTTGAAAAGACTTTTTGCATTCTTCCTAGATGATATTCCTGACGTCCTCTGCATAGGTCATCTGCTTCAGTAGTGTTCAAGCCCTCAAACTTGTTCCTGAGACAGTTTTTAAATTCAAGTGGGATAGACTCAAGGTCAAATTTCGGTTTCTGTGGATTTAATTGCAACTTCTTTATCTTATTTTGAACTTGCATGTGACTAGTTGATGATTTGTTCCACAGTCAGCACCTAGCCAAGTTTTCACTGTTGATAATGAGCTTCTCCAAATATTCTTTCCACAGATGTAATCTATCTGATTCCTGTGCATATGGCCAGGTGGGATCTTGTGTATAGTCTGTGTTTATGTTTCTTATAAAAGGTATTTGCAATGAGTAAGTCATTGATGGTAAAGAATTCTACCATTTTATCTCCAGCTTCATTTCTGTCACCAAGTCCATGTATTCCAACTACTTATCTTTTTTCTGTTCCCAACTTTTGCATTTCAGTCATGCATTATTATTACTAATGCTTTTTTAATGCAACGTATATATTTTTACAGCATATTCTTTCTATTTTCCCCCCATTCATTCATTGTTGCATTTTCCTCCATTCCTACCCCTCCCCCCAGTTCATTTTTCTCTTTGAAAAGAAAAAAATTTCTTTCATTGTTATACAATTCCCTCCAAGTCCACAGTCCACTTTACTGTGCATTGCTTTTTCTGTAGTAATCGTGTCATGAAAATAATACCTAATCCTATATTCCTTTTAAACAGTTCTCTCCCTCATCTGCTTCACTGCAGTACACATTTTTAAATGAAAGATTATAGAGAACTTGATTTCCATTCATTCACTGTTGTACATTTTCTTCCCTGCCCACCACTCCCCCATTGTTTGCTTTTCTCTTTGAAAAGAAAAAAAATTCTTTCATTGTTATACAATCCTCCCCCCTTGCCCCCCACCCTTCCAGGCCACTTTACTATGCTGCTCTTATTCTGGACACTAGTCATGTAAATAATACCTAATCATATATCTCTTTTGAACAGTTCTCTCCCTCATCTGTTTCAATACAGTGTACATTATTTATCCCTTCTTTTCTTAGTTTCACCTCAAACTCAATGCCAGTCCTGTTTTAGAACAGTGACATTATGCAGTATTTGTCCTTTTGTGACTGAGATAATTCACTCAACATAATGTCCTCCAGGGTCACCCATTTTGTATAATATTTCATGAGTTCCTTGTTTTTCAATGCTGCGTAGTATTCCATTGTGTGACTATACCACAGCTTCTTTATCCTTTCAATGTTGATGGACACTTGGGTTGTTCCCATCTCTTTGCTATTGTGAACAAAGCAGCAGTAAACATAGGTGTGTGCATATCTGCTTGGGTGGTAGTTCTGGTTTCTTTGAATATATTCCCAGTAATGGAATTGTTGGATCAAATGGTATTTCTATTTGCAATTTTTTGAGAAAGTGTCAACAGGGAATAAATGTTCCAGTTTCTCCACAATGTTGCCAGTATTTGTTGTTTGCGATTCTGTTAAATTTTAGTATTTTTACTGGGATCAGATGATATCTCATAGTTGTTTTGACTGCAGCTCTCTTAGAGCTAGGGATTTTGGACATTTCTTCATGTGTTTGTTTGCCATTTGAATGTCTTCTTTGGTGATGTGTCTGTTCATATCCTGTGCCCATTTTGCGAAAGAGTTGTTTACCTTTATCTTGCAATGCTCAAATATTCCATAAATTCTAGATAAAAGTCCCTTATCAGACATGTCACTCACTACCAAGTATTTTTTCCAACTCTTTGTCTTTCTTTTTTATCCTGTTGGAGAAGTTTTTGAATGTGCATAAGAACTTGATTCTTAGAAGGTTCCATTCATCTATGTTATCCTCTCCTAGTTGTGTTTTTCAGGATGCTTGGAACACTGTTCATGTTGTGGATTAGTGCTTCTAGAGTTCTTCAAAGCTTTTCTCTAATGAAGTTTATAATCCTTGATCCACTTTGAGTTGTTTTTTGTGCATGGTGCGAGGTGTGGATCTTGCTTGAGTTTTCTGTGGATAGTTTTCCAAATTTGCCGACACCATTTGTTAAGAAGGCTGTTTCCCCACTTAACTCCTTGTCAAAGATCAGTTGAGCACAGGTAGACGGGTACTAATGCATCTTGACTGCATATTTGATTGATTTCTGACTGCAAAATTTGGTAGAAATATTCTATTTCTTTCTCATTGCCTCTAGTTGTTGGTGTACATATTTGAATGATGGTAGTATTCATTGGACTTCCTTGTATGCATATAGGTATAATCCTGTCACTCACAATATCGTATTCCAAGCTGGATCTTGAAATATTTTATTTAAACTATGAAAGCGATGCCATTTTTTCCTCATCTTTTCATTTCCAGCATGTAGATTATATGATTATCAGATTCAAAATGCCCCATGCCAACTCATCTCATTGCGCCAATACCTAGCATGTCAAGATTTATGTGTTCCAATTCTTTCTTAACAATGTTCAGTTTTCCTCCAACCATGCTTCTCATATCCCATGTTCCATTCAATAGTGTCTGTTTACAATTGTGCCTCCTCCTTTGTGTTTCCATATTTGAGGGCTCAGTCTCAGTTGCCATATCTGCTCATCTACTCTAAGTGTGCTCTATTGTACATAGGGTTTTTGAAGGCCTGTTATTTCATAAGTAGATAGCAAATCTTTCTTCCTAGTCTGTCTTAATTTGCATGCTCAACTTTAGAATGCTGTCTTATAGACATTTTACAGAAAGGAGCAGATAGGAGACATTTCCCTATTATATAAGTAACTAATAGATTCAGTATTTGTCCCCCTACCCCCAGCATGTGTGTTTTGGCCCATTCCTTTCCACATTACACCAGCATCCCCTCCCACTCCTGCCCACCCCGTTCAATACCTCCCTCCCCCATCTCACCCTTGATATGATGGCTAAGGTCTCAAAGAAGCAGAGATGGGGGAGAGAGATGCTAAGCCATATGACCAAAAGTGCAAAGAGGCAAAACCCTTCTTCCAGAACCAACACAAAGAGAACACCTTCCTAGAGCTGGTGCCCTGACTTTGGGCCACTAGCCACCTAAAATTTGATAAAATAATAATCTGCTTGTTAAAGTCACCCATTCTTGGTATTTCTGTTACAGCAGCACTACATAACTAAGACAGTCAGTGTCATGGAAATGATTGAGCAACCGAGCTCCAGTGCCTAGTCCCAGGAGCTTGGGGTGTGGGGGGGTACACAGGCCCTGTCTGGGCCTAGGACAGGCTCAGGAAATTCTACACCATCCATGTAACCCCAATACCCAGGTCTTTTCAACTCTCTTTCTCTTTCTGCAACTTTTCCTAACCAGCTTGTATGTGTGCCAACCTTATGTTCACTGAGCTCAGATCTCCCTGACCTTTCCACACAAACATTTACTTCTGTCTTTTCAGAAATATTGTGAAGTTCTCACTTGGACCCTCCACTTTACCTCATCCCCTCTAACACATTATGGTGGTCAAAGAAGTATAAAACCAATACAGTATAAACATGGTTATATACAATGGACAGATGATAAAAGAAGGCTCTCTGCTTTGCCATTTGGGTCCTGGTATCGTCTCTATAGTCTTTCACTCACTCATGTTCTTTATTGATTGGTATCAGCTCTTCTAAAAATAGAGCTTGAAATAAGGATTTGAATGAAGCTTATTTGATTGTCCTAGGAAATAGGAATGAAACAGCAAGAAAAGTGAGATAAGAAAGGAAAGGAGAAAAAGTCAGAAGGTAGTCCTGAGTTATAGATTTATCCCTGTTGTTGCTGTTGTTGTTGTTACGTGCTGTCGAGTCATTTGCGACT
>NW_006400146.1:70046-110760 GCF_000299155.1 Elephantulus edwardii
TTTGGAATGGGAACAAATATAGATCTCTTCCAGTCAGCTGGCCAAGTGGTTGTTCTCCAGATTTCTTGGCACAACTTGGTGAGCACATCCAGGGCAACATCTGTTATCTGAACTACTTCAACAACAACAACACAACACAACACAACACAACACAACACAACACATTTATCCCTAGTCTCTTTAAATCTAATTTGTAGGTGAATTGGAATATGTACTTAAGGTTTTTACTTAGCATTAAATGTTTACCTTTCCAATCCCTTTATTATGTCTATTTTCTGTCATAATAGTTTTCTCCCTTGATGTGTTAGCAACAGTTGCATGGGATTTATGCTTTAAAGGTGTAAATATTAATAATAATAACAGCAACAACAATAACAATAATAATATTATTATTATAATGAAGCTGATGATGGCAAATAAGAGGAAAGTTTAAGTCAACTATGAAGTTCCACACTCTAGTGTTAAAAGAAACAGAATCCCACTTAAAAAGCAACAACATGCTGAAGATGTTTTCATGTTCATTACAGAGCAGTGCATACCTTTACTGCTACCAATCATGGTATCTACCTCAGAATTTTAATACAGCAGGCTTTGTAACCGTCTGTTCTTAACTACAGCTGTCTGTAAATCGGAATGTCTTGACTTGGGATTTACTGTAAAGATGCATTACTGTCCTGGTTACTGCTATAGGCAGTACCCTGAGGAACATCCGTGGTGGGAAGGGAGGCTGGGACGTTGGCCGACCAATCCCATCCTTTTCTTTTGAGGGTTGCTCTCTGGGGCCTGTCCACAGCTAAGCACACATCTGCGGTAGGTAGTTTTGTCCATGAGCCTGCACAAAGCTAGCTTTCACAACAGAAGAGTTGAGGATCAGAGCAGAACTGAGGGGATGAGGCTTGGGGCACAAGAGCTACTACTACAAATAGTATTTATCACAGAGCCCCTATCACAGAGCAACTGTAATAATTCGTTTTCTTGCTTGGCTTCTCCCTTCGAGTGATGATAATTTTCACAAGGACAATGACAGTGTGCTCCAGTGCCTAACATAGCTCCCGGTTCATGGAGCCGCTGGGTCTTATTTGTTGACTTAACAAATGAATGTAACAACAATTAGCTGAAACCAGAGACCCTAATTCTAGCATCTCTCAACACCCACTTCCCCCCAGTAGATCCTGAGTCATAGTGGCCCTCTATTGGTTTGAATAGGGAGCTACGGTGGCCTATGGTAAAGACTTGTGCTTCCTAACCAAAGGTCCATGGTTTGAGTCCACTAGTTGCTCTGCAGAAGAAAAACGGGCAGTCACTTCCTGTATGATTTACATCCTCTGAAAACTCATTGGAGGGTCAGTTAAGAATCGGTTCTAACTCAACAGCATACAGCAACAATACAACAACATTGAATTGGAAGACTGTTAATATTTAATGGAGAAGACCAGTGCCTAACTATGGAGTTGCTAATTTCTGTGTGACCTTGGATATGTTAAACCCTTGATTACAGTGATTCTTATTATGAATTAATCTACACATCCATTATCATGATTCTACAAGACAGAGAAGAACTATATCATAGTTTTCCAAAGCTGTAATCTTTACAAGAGAAGACTGCCATCTCTTTCTCTAGTAGAATAGCTAGTTTTGAAACTTCCTATTATCAGTAGTGTACTTTAACCACTGAGACACTAATTCCTGTTTTAAAAGCCTGAGTATCAAGGTGCCATTGTAAAGGGGAAAATTCTCTACAGTGGGAGCCCTAAGAAACAAACTCTGTGTGCTGTGCTGACATCCTGGCTCTCCAACACTCCCTATTCGTCCTGCCGAGGTGTAAAGAGGAACGCTGTTAAAACAGTAAGGGTGTGTTACAAAGTTAGTTACCCCCAAAATGTTTCATTTTCTGCATGATGTAGTGTCTTGGAAAGTCCTCACTAACACTCTCATGTGAAGAGTGATGGAATGCTAATTTCCTACAGCTTCATTATCACCATGAAATGAAATTTTGGAACACATCAGATGTAAATGTAATGTGCAAATGTAGAATTCAACAATTCGGGTTTTAGCTGCCTTGTGTCTTTACACCTCTGTCAACAAGACCTTCATTATAGACCATTTCCCATTATTTTTCTCAAAATGAAAACTATAGAGAATATTATAACATAGAAGGTGGGGAAATGGTATTTCCAGTTAACCCTTTGTTAAAAAGTGTCCATCTGGATGTCTGTTTCTGATTGTTAATTAAAGAACTTTCTTCACAACAAATTGTGGCTTTTCTTGAGAAGAATAAGAATCCCAGAACACTTGATTGTACTCATGCAAAACCTAAATTTGGACCAGGAGGCAGTCATCAGAACAGAAACACTGTTTGGTTCAAATTCAGGAAGGGAGTGCATTCGGGATGTGTCTTTTCTCCATATCTTTTTAATCTGTATGTGGAACAGATCATTCATGAGGCAAGACTTTATGAGAAGGAGTGTGGCACCAGGATTGGAGACTCACCAACAATCTGCGTTATGCAGATGACAACCTTGCTTGCTGAAACTGCGGAGGACCTGAAGTGCTTGCTATGGAAAGTCAAGGACTGTCGTCTACAGTGTGGATTAAGGTTTAACATCAAGAAAACAAAGATTTTCACCACTGGGCCAATTGGCTGCACAATGATGGAAGGAGAAGAGATGTTAATAATTTCAGCTTCCTTGGTTCCACAATCAATACTCTTGGAACTGGTGGTCAGGAAATCAAAAGAAAAATTGCATTGGGGAAGTCTGCTCTCAGCGACCTCTCAAAGTGCTAAAGAGCAATGATGTCAGTCTAGAGACTAAGGTGTGCCTGATACAGGCCATGATTTTAGCAATTATTTGCTATGCATCAGAGAGCTGGACAATGACTACGGATGACAAAAGAAGAATCAATGCCTTTGAGTTGTGGTGCTGGAGAAGAGTATTGAACATATCAGGAACCATCAGGAGAGGGTGAAATCCAGTTTCTTCTTGGAGGCAAGGACTGTGAAGCTCTGTCTTACTTTCTTTGGACACATGGCCAGGATGGACCAATCCTTGGAGAAGGACATCATATTTGGAAGGGTGGAGGGACAGCTCAGGAGAGGAAGACCCTGGATGAGATGGAGTCACATAGTAACTGGAGTAATGGGGAGAGGTATGTTGTTGTCAGTGAGACTGGCTCAGGATAAAGCAGCTTCAGAACTGTTGTACATAGGTTTGGTATGAGTTGGAGGTGACTCAATGGCCCATAACAACCACAATATGGTGTAGTGGTTGAATTCTCAAGTGCCAGCACAAAGGTAGATATTCAAACTCACTTAGTGGCTCTAAGGTAGAAAAAACCTGACAGTCTCTTCCTATGAAGATAACAGGTTAGAAAACCCTTTGGACAGTTATATTCTTTCACGTTTTTGTGCCTAATTGAAATTAGATTAATGGCAGCTAACAAAGACAATTAGTGTTTATCTGCTCACAGGTATTTTTTGTGCCAGGTAATTTGCTCGGTCCTGGGATACAGTCTTGAAAAATACACGTATTATTGTTGTTGTTAGATGCTTCTAGTTGGGTTTGACTCTGTGATCCTGTGAACAACAGATCTGAACCTGGCCGTACTTTACGCCTTTCTTATCATCTCCCACACACTTGAGGCCTTTGCTGCAGTCAGTGTGTCAATCCCTCTTGCCGAAGGTCTTCCTATCTAATGCTGACCCTCAACTTTTCTTAGCATAATATCCTTTTCCAAAGAATAGTCTCTCCTAGCTGCATGCCCAAAATATGTGAAAGTCATCATCCTTGCCTCCAAGGAGCACTCTGGTTGTAATTTCTCTCCAAGACATATCTGTTTGTTGTTTTGACAGTCCATAGGATAACCAATATGCTTCTCAATATCACCAATCAAAGGGATCAATTCTTCTTCTGTGATCTTTACTCCTTGTCCAACGCTTAGATGCATAACAAGTGATTAAAAAGAACTATGGCCTGAATCACATTAGTCTTCAAAGTGACGTTGTTGCTCTTCAGTAATTTGGAAAAGTCTCTGACAGCAGACTTTCCCAATGCAATGTGTCTTCTGATCTCCTGACTGCCGATATCAAGGATGTTGATTGTGGATCTAAGTAAAATGAAACAACTGATAATTTCAATCTTCTCTCCATTTGTCATGATAATGTTTTTTGGTCCAGTGGTGCAGATAATTTCTTCTTGATGTTGAGATTCAATCCATATTAAAGGATCTTCTTTAGCAAAAGTTTCAAGTCCTCCTCACTTTCAGCAAGAAAGATTGTGTCAGCTGCATCATGCAGGTTATTGATGCATTTTCCTCTAATCCTGGTGCTTCTTTTTCATATAGTCCAACTTTTCTAGTGATTTGTCCAGCATACAGATTGAATAGGTATGGAGAAAGGATATAACCCTGATACACACCTTTACTACTTTTAAACCATGTAGTGTTCCCTTGTTCTGTACAGACAACAGTTCTTGGTCTAGGTGTAGGTTTTCTATGAATATAATTAAGTGTTCTGGGATTTGCTTTTTCCCCCCAATGCTAGAATGATTTTTGTTATAATACACACAGTCAAATGCTATTGCATAGTCAGTAAAACACAAATAAACATTATTCTGGTGTTCACAGGAAAACACACATATAGGAAGATTAATAGTTTGTAGAGCTTACTATCAAGTGGGGAAGAGGGCATTATTTTTTTTAATCTTAAAAATTATATTTTGTAATAAATGTTCCCAGAAAGAAAAAGTGTGTGACTCCTTTAGAGAAAAAACAACAACAAAAAACCCCAATGGACCATTATATGGGAAATTATAGAAGTCTCTTTCTTTAAAAGGTGGTATTTGCTGTTGTTGAAATTTGAAGGATCAGTAAGGGAAGGGATAAATAGCATATGCAAATGTCCTATGGCAAGAACAAGGCTATCTTGGAAGACTTGAAAGAAAGCCTAGGTAGTTGGCTTGTCTGAAGCCAGGAGGAACATGAGTGAATGATGTCAGAGAAGTGGACACACCCTGGATTTCAAATGACCTTCAGGATGGAGTAAGAATACTGGTTAAGAGCAATGAGAAGCCATGAATGGTTTCAGCAGCAGCTAGTGCCAGGAGGGCACCTGTATTATAATTTTAGTAAGGACCTTTGTTTTCACATCCCTTTATGTTTCCCATTCTTATGTGAGCAATTCAAACAAAATGTTTTTTACTGGAATTATCTTAATAGTTTCATGTGTATATGTATGGAGACCTCCATCAGATAGAAACCTGGCTGTAAATCTTTACAGGAAGAGACCGCCTCGTCTTTCACTCCAGCCTTCCTTCACCTCATGCCTAACAGATGACAAACTATTATCAATATCGTTAATTTGACTGACATTTAGCTTGCACTTCTGGACCCTGGCTACTTTGATGTGGTAACGAAATTCCACACTGGGGTGTCTTAGGGAGTGAATAGAGCATTCTACCCTCTCCTGCTAAGTATGCCAGTTGAATTGCCCTTCTCTGTTTGGAAGGGCGAGGGCAACCACCATTGCATCGACAAGTCTGGTCCAAAATAAATTGTCTGGAGGCATCTGAAACCTCCTTAATCTATGTCTATCATGCCCATTACCTTCCCCAAATTTCTTAGCATATCCAAAAATGGATTAAGTTGCTCTGACAGGCTCTATTTTTTATGAACCTCTTTGTCTATTACTTACCATGTTATTTTCCTCAAGGTGCTCATGGACTGATTTATTATTTCATTTACGGGTTTGACTGGTGGTTTGGATACGCTAACTAGCCCATCTTTTCCTGGATCTGTTTTCGGCTTATTTATCTCTAACACTAAATCAGCCTGCTTAAATTTCCCTGGTACATAAGTCTCCACGACAAACACTAGTATTGGAGGTACGTCCTGCCTTAGTCGCTTCGTTGAATATGTTCAAATGAATCTTACCCAGCTCTGCTGATTTATAAATATTTAAATTGTGTAAGTATTCTTTTTACCTGCCTCTTATTAATTCTGTTTCTTGATATTCCCAGAGACTCATTAATATTTATCTTACCAGGTTTCTGCTTTCCTTCATTCTTTGTGCCAAAGGCTGAGATGAAATAGTGCCTAGCTGTTCATTCTTCTTTGCACCCTTCTTTCTGGGCTTCTGTCCCTAGTATAGAAGAAGTAGCCTTTGTTTTCTTGGGCATAACTTCCTATTATATTTTTAGAATACTTTTGTTATAATATTTTGCTTCTTTTACTTTTCTAATTCTGCCTCTTTAAGCCATCTCCTGGAGTTTTATTTTCTTTATACTATAAATTATTTCCCCCAGACTCTACAGAATTGTAGGTCCTCTTCCCTCTTTCAGCACTTATACTTTAAACCATGTAATATCAGCGTATGCTTGTTGATTATATAACAGGTTCTTACCAATTTTTTGTGTGTTCTTTCCCTGGAAGATGTACTTGAATGCCCACACCCATGCTTTTCCTTTCAGTGGAACAACACAAGTAGTAATCATTTAGTTCCTGAAAGATGGTTGGATACAGTCCATTAATTTCAGAGCATGTTCACAAAATTGATCAGAAACAAACAACAAGTGAATATGAAACCAAGGAAAGGGGCTTCCAATTACAAGTAAAAAAATAACAACAGAAACAAAGAGCCCAAGAATCTAGTTTGTCAGAAACACACTAGGAATTTTAATGTGTTTTCCAAAGGGTGCATACTGTTGTCATTCCATTTGCCTGAGATTTAGGAATTGACAAAACAAATCAGAAAATTGGGAGTAGGGACTGACTGGAAAGAGTTTGGAGGTACTGGAAATGTTCTGAGTGGTGTTGTATGGGTATATTCATATGTAGACATGCAAAGGCTCACCGTGCTCTACGCATAGGATTAAAATCCCAAACCAAACAATTGAGCATAGACTTGATCCTGACTCGTGGTGACTCTCTGTGCTGCAGAATAGAACTGTGCTCTGTAAGGTTTTCAAGGCTGCGAGCTTTCAGCAGTAGATCACCAGACGTTGCTACTAAGGTGCTTCTGGGTGGGTTTGAACTGCTAACCATTTGCTCTATCCTTGGGTTTCTTCTTATGATTGTTGTTGTTGTTATGCACTGTCGAGTCACCTGTGACTCATAGCAATCCTATGTACAACACCCTAAACCCTGCTAAATCCCTTGTCAGTCCTTTTATCTCCGACACACCTATCCCCATTACTCCAATGATTGAGTCAATCCATTTCATTGAGGGTCTTCCTCTCCTGTGCTGTACTCCACTCTCCCAAGAATGATGTCCCTCTCCAAGTATTGATCTCACCTTGCGATATGTCCAAAGTATGTCAGATGAATCTTCAGAATCCTTGCCTCCAAGGAGCAGCCTGGCTTCACCCTCTCCAGGATGAACTTGTTTGTTCTCCTAGAAGTCCATGGTATATTCAATACTCTTCTCCAGCACCACAGCTCAAAGGCATCAATTCTCCTTCTATCATCACTAGTCACTGTCCAGCTCTCTGAAGCATAGTAAATAATTGCAAAGACCGTAGCCTATATCAGGCACACCTCCAGACTGACATTGTTGCTCTGTTACTTTGGAGAGGACTCTGGCAACAGACTTACCCAGTGTAATTCGTCTTTTAATTTCCTGGCTGCTGGCACTAAGAGTGTTGATTGTAGAGCCAAGCAAACTGAAGCTGTCAACAATCTCAGTCTCTTCACCATCATGATGCTGCCAATTGGCCCAGTGGTGAGAATCTTTGTTTTCTTGATATTGAGCTTCAATCCATATTGAAGGTTGCAGCCCTTGACCCTCTGCAGCAAGTGCTTCAGGTCCTCTTCAGTTTCAGCAAGCAGGGTTGTCATCTGCAGAAAGTAGATTGTTGATGAGTCTACCTTCAATCCTGATGCCACAATTCTCCTCATAGAGTCCAGTCTCCTGGATAATCTGTTTTACATATAGATTGAAAAGATACAGAGATAGGAGACATCCTTGACTGACACCTTTCCCAAGTTTGAACCATGCAGTGTTTCCTTGCTCTGTTCTGATGACTGCCTCCTGGTCCAAGTATAGGTTTCACATTATGATTAGTATACTTAAAAAAGAATGGTGTACTTAACACTGTATAGTATATCTCAACAAAAACTTAAAAAGGCAACAAAAATACTTATATGTTTGTAAAGCCACTAGGATTTAGGCTGCAGTAAATAACAAATACTCTTACTAGCTTTTGATTATGTTTTGGACTGCCTGGGATTATTTTCATATGATTTTGGTATGATATAAATAATCATCTATCTATGATGTCTATAATTTTGATGGCCTGATGTGGTAAGATGTTGTGCTGCCAACCCAAACACACTAGGTTAAAATCCATGCACAATCTTTTTTCTTCATGGCAAAAAAGATGGACAGTCTCATCCCATGTGATTTACTGCAAGTGAAAACTTACTGGAGGATCAACTATGAGTTAATTTTGACTTGATGGCACATAACAACATAGCAACAGCAATATGCTTGAAAAATCAGAGAGTCAGTGAAAGATAGGAAGACACACAATGAAATGTTGTGAATGAAAGGGAAATTGTTGTACAATTATTGCAAATGTAGGCTTAAGTATGCCAGAGATTGTAAGCATGACACAGGCTAGGGCAAGGTTCTGTTTTATCTGTTGTCCATAGGATCACTATGAGTAAGAGTTGATTTGACTGCACTCAATAACAACCCAAATAAATACCTGCATAATTTGTGATATTAAATAAACTCACCTGTTTAGCAGACTGTCCAAATGAGAATGATCTTAGTCACTACTTACTGAGTTATATAGTGTGGGAGCTCTGGTGGTCTAGTTGTAAGAAACTGTGCTGTAATCCCAAAGACACATGGTTCAAGTCCACCAGCAGCTCCACAAAAGGCAAAGGATGGGCATTCTCGTCTTTTGTGGCTTTCTGCCTCTCTGAATTTTGAATGAGCTCTTATTTTATCAAATATATAGATAAAAAGAAAATGGAAAAAATTATAGAAAACACTCAATATTTCTTTGATATCTAGAATGTTATTTAGCTCAACAAGAATTCAAAAACAAATTTAGAAGTCAGGAAAGGGCAGCAAAGATGAGTAAATGGAAGTGGGGAGCCCAGGGAAGAATGCTGTTACATTGAGGGGATCACACCTAATGCCAAGAAACAAAAATGTATGTAAAATTGTTCAATGGGTAACTAATTTGCTCTGTGAACTTTCATCCAAACTACAAAAAAGCAAAAAAAAAGCATAGGATGACTGTGAGATTTAAGAAAAAAAAATTTCTCCCATTTAACAGATGACACCAGGACTCAGATTAAAAATTTGCCTAAAATCAAATAGCTGAAAGGTGGGGAGGGAGGAATCAGCAAAAGAAAGAAAAACCCTCAACAAGATGAATTGACACAGTGCCTGCAGGAATGAGCTCAAGCATATCAGAGATAATGAAGTTGGCACAGGACAGGGTTTGAATCTGTTTTTCACAGGATTACTCTGAGTTCCGATCAACTTGATGGCACCTAAAAGCAACAACAACAACAGTAAGTTCTAACGTCCGGCAGTATAACATCAGAACTCACCATCCCAGTACATTATACTACCTACTAATGATTTTTAAAGAATTTGAAAGAAGAAGTAGATTGATCAATTTTTAAAATCTGAAAACAATTTACAAGAGCCGTAGACACGAGTAGAAGGAATATTTATCAGATTTGCATCCATTATTAAGATGAATTTGAGAACCTGTATTGGTTTATTGGATCTTTCTGGCTGTTTAGAAAGCATATAGACTTATGAACTCAGTGACTATGTGGAACGAGGCATTCTTGTGAGAGGTATACAGTTGATGCTGATGCTTACACCAGGCTGGAAAGCCGAGGTTCCCAACTCTGCCAGTCATCTGTCTACAGCCTTGTCATTTGAGAAGACAGGTCCAAGATCTCTATCCCTCTTTCTTGATTTTCTTGAATGAGAATTTCCAGCACTTCTGTAGCTGTCTTGGATCATTTCACTCAAATCCAGTTATTTTTAAAGGTGTTTTCTAATGTATAATAAAATCCAATTTATATATTTGAGGTCAAATATTATCTTAATAAAGCTTCATCTAATGTGGATTCTCCAATTTCTCCAAAGAATTGTTGTACTATTTAATACACTATCAAACTATTGTAATCTCTTGCTATCCAGTGGCCATCTCTTTTATTTATTTTTTTTTTTTGCTGTTAACTCTCCAAATAGATTTGAACTTTTCATTAGAAAGGATTTACTCATTCCCACTTTTTATTAATATAGGGGGAGGGAAGGCAAGACTAGCACCATGATGAATGTCATAGTACTCACATGGGTCATCAATTGTAAATAGTTTGCCACTTTTGATTTCCTGATCTTCCTGTATACATGTACACAAGTATATTTTATCAGATTATCTTTGTACATTTATCTATATTGTTGTTGTTATGCCATTGAGTAGGAACAGACTTGTAGTTGATCGAGTTTTCAGAGGCTGTAAATCATACAAGAGGAGATTGCTCATCTATCTCCTGAGGAGCAGTTGGTGATATTCAAACTGCCTACCTTCAGGTTGGTAGCACAATTCCTTACCCACTAGGCTGCCAGATCATGTATAAATCATATACACACAATCACACACATAAGAATTTTATAAACCATGTGAGAATTTGTGGCAGACATTCTAACAAATGCCTAAAAATTTATCTTCTAAGAACAAGAGAGTGATTCTGTTGCTGCTTGCTGTAATAGTTCATTTTGACCCATTGTGATCCTATTGGACAGAGCAAAACTGCCCTATGGGGTTTCTGAGGCTGAAAATGCAAGATATCAGAGCTTCTGTTCTTTTCTATCTTAAAGTGGATGATGGATTCAAAATACTAACCTTTCCAATAGTAACTGAATGATTTAACCATTGCGTCACCAGGTTTTCTTGAAATGATCTTAAACAACTGCACTACAATGGTTGTATCTGTGACATTTAACCATGATATTTCATGGTAATACTGCCCATATTGAAATTTCTCCAGTTGTCTCAATAATGTCTGTTATAGCTTTTCCCTCTACCCCTAATTATTTAATTTCCGGGAATCAATTTTAAAAAACCCTCACACTGTGTTTGTTATCATGTCTCTTCAGTTTCCTTTGATGTAGAACAGTTCCTTGGACATTGCAGTCTATCATGATTAAAGGTCTTTGTTTTAATTATCTTCTTTTAGTGTTCTGGATCCCAAGTATAATTCTATGTACAATTATTCATCAGATACCTGATTTTCTTCATAGACTAATAAATTTTGATCCTGGAAAAGTAAAATATTAAAATAATTCTTATACAACCTGGAGAAGATGAAAATGATTTAAAAATGCAGTTTAGAGCTTCAATGATTTGATGTCACTCATCTAAAAAACATGAAGGACACAAAGAAGAGAAACGTTTGTCTCAGTCTCTCTGATGTACAGTTGCTAATATCAGACCCACACACAGTCTCGTCTCTGTGACATGTGACTTCGGTGTTTTGAAACTTTTCTGTGCCATCCTGGGGTGAAGGAAGAAGGCAAAATTCCAACCAGCCTCTTTATTGCTAAAGTTTGTGGAACTGTTGGAAACCAGGGGCACCACAAATGACATGCTGGGGAGGAAAACAAATTGCAATGCAAAATGTGCCTGATAATAAGTTACTACACGTCCAGAACGTACTGTTATGAACATTTCTATCACCATCATACACAATTTCCTCAGGTGCCAGGATGAGCCTTCTGAGAAAGCAACCCCAAGCTTCCTTACGAAGCTAGGAGATTAGCAATTGTTCAATGACTAAGAGGACAGTTGTGTGAGAGGTTGCCATAACAACATGATGAGCTGTATATATGGCTTCATTTCAGTCACACTGAACTGGGCTCTCGATGTGTTTCAAATTATGAGTCAATAATTTAAGGGTTTTGAAGAGAAAATGTAAATAAGAATAGTAGGGACTTGAGTTCTCTTTTGAATGCAAGTCTGCCGGTAGGAGAGTTTCCAATTTACTATCCTCATTTCTTAAGCAAACAGAAAGGGTTTTTTTTTGGGTTGTTTTTTTTTTTTTTAACATTAAGGGAAGCTGTTTCTGGAAGTCTACTTCTAATACATAAAGATTTTGACAAACTATCAGGTTACACATTGCCATTAAGCAAATCAATATTGGGACTATCATCCATTAACAAATCACTAAGAAATATGAGTGTGGCTTCTCCATACACTGAGGGAATGGTAGCCATGAGCATTTTTTTAAACAAGCATCCTTTTATTGGGTAAAGTAGAAAAATCTTTATGCTAAGACATATGCTTACTATTGAAAAGGTTATTGGCAATTGTTTTATTTACCATGGAAAATATAATATAGAGCCCACAAGTCTAACTGCAAGAACAAGACAGTGATGTACCCAAGGTACAACACAAATCCTTGGGTTATCACTGCACTTCAGAAACTATTCAGTCCATAGATTCAAATATTTTCCCAATGATTCTAGGTAAGTATGCTCAATGACATGTGTAAATGCTCAAACAACACAAACTTAAATGAACTGGTGTTATTATTTTAATACAGATTTGGAACTCACTCTCTTGTTGCTGTCCAGCTGAAATTGATTTAGAGCTGACCCTCTAGCTAATTTTCAAAGGTTGTAAATTGCTCAGAAGGAGATTGCCAATCTTTTCCTCTTGGAGCAGATAGTAGGTTCAAACCCTCAGAGAGATACTGACTTTGAGTTAGCAACACATCTCACTACAGGCTAGGCTATCAGAGCTCCCTTCATTTTGCACTAAATGTATGCATTTGTGTCTATTCATTTTAAGAAATAATGGTTGCTTAAATTTCAGCTTATGAACAGAGTTCACCTCTTGGATTCCTCCCCCCCCCCTTTAATTTTTAAAATGGATGTTTGGATGGTAGAGGATTTCCTTTGATTCTTACTTTTCTAAGGAAAATTATTCTCCTAATAACTAATGTTTATTGACTGCTTTGGGTTACACTGCTGGGCATCTTATATTTGCATTCTTTCACATACTCTCCATAACAAATTTATCTGGTAGGAATTTGTGTTACTTTCTTCCTTTCCATATGAGGAATGTGAATCTTGGAAAGGTTAAATAACACATTTGGTGACTGTTGGTGCTGAGAGCCTGTCCCAGAGTTATCTGTGCTGGAATCCAGAAAAGATTCCATTTCAATAGATGAGAATAGCACTTGAAAGGATATAGATATAGATATAGATATAGAGATAGAGATAGAGATAGAGATAGAGATAGAGATAGAGATAGAGATAGAGATAGAGATAGAGATAGTTCTTGTTAAATTTTATTGGAAAAAACATGTATTGGGATACAAGGAGGTGAGGGTTGAGAGCAGAAGGGTGAGAATGGACAGGGATGAAATTGCAGGGATGCAGTTGCAGGGATCCACAATTTGGTTGGTGAGGGGAGCAGGCAAAAGAAATGAAAAGGATTCAGTGGGGACCAGATGATACAGGGCAATGGTAAGCATAGTACAATGGTGATTAAACAAACTGTCGTTTTCACTTGTGGGTTTCTCATTTGGGAATTGGATGCAGACTCTCTGGTTTCTTCATGCTGAACAGAGGAGTTGATGTGAAGGGGGAAAGGGAGCACACTTTATCACCTTACTGGTGGTCTTGGGTTAAATCTGCTTGCCTTCTTGTTCTGTTAGAAGATATTTCCCTGGCGTTTACTTCCCTCTGGACTGCAAAGTATTTTCCCAGGTGGGTTCAGTGGGGATGGCTGACTGAACCCTGAGGCTCCATTCTCCTTTGCTTCCTTAGCTGGCAGTTGTATTTCCTTTTTGTCTCTGGAACTGGGTTCAGGGTCAGATCTGGAGTAAAACTCAGTGTTAAGGTTACCTATAGAAAAGGGAGCAAACCTAGAGAGAACAAACTTGTAAGTTACAAATAGAAGGGTTTTGGGGGTGTTACTTATGGGTGTACTGGGGGAGAGGGTGGAGGAAAGTTGTTGTTGTTGTTATGTGCCATCGAATCCTTTGCGACTCATAGTGACCCTATGTACAACAGCCCTAAACCCTGCTCTATCCTGTGCCAATTGCACTGCCTCTGACACACCCATCCCGATTACCCCAGTCACTGGATCGATCCACCTCATAGAGGGCCTTCCCCTCCTGTGCTGTCCCTCCACCCTACCAAGCATGATTTCCCTCTCCAAGGACCTCCTTACAACATGCCCAAAGTATGTCAGACGAAGCCTCAGAATCCTTGCCTCCAAGGAGTAGCCTGGTTTTTAACCCTCTCCAGGATGAATCTGATTGTTTTCTTGGCAGTCCATGGTACATTCAATACTCTTCTCCAGCACCACAGCTCAAAGGCATCAATTCTTCTTCTATCCTCCCTAGTCATTGTCCAACTCTCTGATGCATAACAAGTGATTGCAAAGACCATGGCCTGTATCAGGCACACCTTAGTCTCCAGAGAGACACTGTTGCTCTTGAGTACTTTAGAGAGGTCCCTAACAGCAGACTTTCCCATCGCAATACGTTTTTTGATTTCCTGACTGCTGGTGCCAAGAGTGTTGACTGTGGAGCCGAGCAAACTGAAGCTGTGAACAATCTCAATCTCTTCACCATCCATCCTTTTTTTCCTTCATATTCTAATTTAGGTATTCTTTTTTATTATAGTAAAAATATTCACAATAAACATGCAGTGATTCAATTATTTCAACATACACAATTCAGTTAACACTGATTACGTACTTCATATTATACAACCAATCTCACTACATTTTTCCCAAATAATCCACCATGATGGACGTGTATGTTCAAGGGACCCTAAGTAAAAAAAAAAAAAAAACAAACATCTTCTTTCCCCTTTCTTCCAACACCAGATACTCATACCTAAACCCATTATTGTCAGGTTTTGATTGATAGATATCTCATAGAACTGATCAGAATTTTTCCAGAGAGTTTCCAAGGCTGTAAGTCTTTGCAGAAACAGATTATCACATTTATTTCCCTATAGAGCAGCTAGTGGGATCAAAACACTGCCCTTTCAGTTAGCAGCCAGATTCTTTAATCATTTTGCCACTTGTGCTTTTCTGTTTTTGGTAACTTCTAATAAGTCTTGGTTTCTTGCTCATTATCAGTTGGAATGGATTCACTAGAATTGTGATAAGGTTTAGTTTTTTTTTTTTGTTTTGTTTTATATAAGTGAGACTATACCCTGGATGAGATGTATTGACTAGGGGAGTGGTGGTAGATGTGTCAGAGTCAATGAGGCTGGCTCAAGATAGAGCAAGATTCAGAGCTTGTACATAGGTTGCTACCAGTCTGAAGTAGCTCAACCTCACGTAATAATAACAAAGTAGTAGTTTTTGTGTTCATTCATATTGTAGCACATATCAGAACTTCATTCCTCTTCATGGCTCCCAGGCAGTTTTTTCTACCCAGGGGTCGGATGGAACAACCCGAGGGCTGAGGAACTCACCCTGAGGGCCCGCTCACCCTGAGGGCCCGTTTGCCCCAGGGCCCCAGGACTGGCTTACCCTGAGGGTCCGTTTGCCCCAGGGCTGGCTTACCCTGAGGGTCCGTTTGCCCCAGGGCTGGCTTACCCTGAGGGCCCGTTCGCCCCAGGGCTGGCTTACCCTGAGGGCCCGTTCGCCCCAGGGCTGGCTTACCCTGAGGGCCCGTTCGCCCCAGGGCTGGCTTACCCTGAGGGACAAACAGCTTGCCCCAAGGGCCGGCTCTCCCTGAGGGCCAAATGGCCCACAGCTGCCTCTCCCTGGGGGCCAAATGGCTCACAGCTCCCCTTCCCCTGGAGGGCCTAATGGCTCACACCAGTGCTGTCTTGCCCCAAGGGATGCTCACCCCAAGGGCTGAACGCTCTGAGGGCTGGCTTGCCCTGAGGACCAAATGGCTTACTCCAGGGACTGATCAGCTCACCCTGAGGGCTAAGCAGCTCATCCCGAGGGCCAAACAGCTCTCCCCAAGGAGAGGCTGTATTTCTGACAATCCCTCAGGAGATGCTAAAAGTGCTGGTCCAGGGAAGAGCGAGGGTCTTTTGATTAAAACCATGACGGCTCCTGTGCTTGTCACTGGAGTCATGGGGGTAGATGTATCATAGTCAGTGAGACTGGCTCAGGATAGGGCAGGGTTCAGAGCTACTTTACATAGGATTGCTGTGAATTGCACGCAACTCAATGACACATAACCACCACCACCACCACCTGTGCCTGAGTATTATAGGCACCCTTCTCAGAGGAAAAACCATAGTAGAACTCCTTAGTGTTAGGCCTACAGCTGAGGATCCTAATTGTAAAAATGCTGGTGAATAAACTAGACTTTGATGCTATTCAACTATCTTTGATTTAGAAAGATCATTGCAGGAGATAGATTTTGTCTATACAGGTGCTAGATTAATTTTTTAGAATTGTAATTTAAATGACAGTGTAAAATACTCTTACAATTCATTAGCTGCGGGGAAAAGTTTATGAACTTCTGGAGGAAGGGAGATGGTAGTATCTATGGTGCAGGTCTGAGATATAGTAACGTTAAAGTTACTTACAAGGTAGCTTGTGAATCAGTTGCATTGAATAATCACATTTATAACATACGTATTCTCTAAATTTTTGCTTGTTACTGTTATATTGGTAAAAGAAATCCCTTATTTAGAAAACCCTCCATAGATTATGAGTCTTTTCAAGCAGTTATATTGGATTACTTGCAAAGCAAATTTGTATAATCTTCATTTCATATGCCTCCATTCATCAGGACGTAAATAGATATCACTACAGATAGAACTAGAGGGAAATCTTCCACTCTTGATATTCTATTTAGAATGTTATTCACAGACATTTTTTTAAAAAAAGAATTTCTTTCCCCAGAACTCCAGAGCTTTATTGCAAATGGAATTGACTACAAGACAACTCCCTCTTTCGTCTGTCTTCACTACCCTCTTCCCTCCCAAGACCTCTCCAGGAGAGGTCAGCCCAGGCCATCATGAAAGAGGAACCTGGGGAGTGCAAAGGGACAGTGCTTTCCTCCAAAGTCCATTAAAACTCTCCTTGCTGGCACCAGTGGAAAACTTTTGGTAGAAGGGGGTGAGAGATTTAGCTCTTATTTTCAAGGTCCTCCATGTCTACATCCTGGGGGCTCTTGTTTTTTGGCATTTGGGTTGTGGCTCATTAGTCCTGGATGAGTTGGGGGTGGGGGCTGTTCACTTCCATGTCCACCTTCTTCTCAGCAAGCCGGGTTTGCTGGAGGAGCTTCCTCTGCTTCTTGAGGTGGTGCCATGTGATCCGGCCTTTGTCTATCACAGCGCTTCAGTCACTACTCCTGGTTCAGCACACGGCGTCGCTTGAACAGCTTCTTCTTCAGCTCCAGGGTTGGTTGATTTTCCTGCTGGGAGCCCCCAGGGCTGCACCACAACTTCCTAAAAAGAAAATTTTTAAAGAAATTGTTATATCTTTCTTTCATGGAGCAGCTGGTGGATTTGAACCATGTGCCTTCAGATTGGCAGTGCAGCTCCCTTGCCTACAGTGAGGACCAGAAAAAATGTAGAAGGACCAAAGATAGGAATGCCCACAGTTTCCTGGTGCCTGGGTCCTCACCTGGCCAGGTGACTTCATTCACTTGTTTGAGTGGGTTGAGCACTCACAGTTGAGAGGTACAGCACTGGCCATGGGCACAGGGGCAAGCCAGGCAGGGACCTTACTTATAGATCTGGGCCATCCATCAGCATAGCCACAGGATACCCTCCTCTATCCAGATCCCTGATGAGTAGGACAAATAGTCATGTCCAACATAGTCATATGACTTAATGACCATTTTTATTTCCTTCTCTCCCTCTCCCTCTATCTCTTCTCCTTCTCCCCCTCTCCCTCCCTTTCTCTCTCTCTCTTCCTCCCCTCCCAAGTGGGTTTTCAAAGGCTATAAATCACACAGGAGATTTCCCATATTCTCCATTGGAGCAGCTGGTGGATTTGAAGTGCCTGCCATTGGGTTGACAGTGCAACTCCCCATTAACTAGGCCACCAGAGCTGACTTTTTCCCCCTTAAGTGCCACTTACACATACCATGATTTGCCAGAAGAACAAACATCGGTCTTGGAAAAAGTACTGTCTTAGAAGTAAGGATCAAGAGATGTAGTCTCACACACTTTGGACATGTTAACAGGAGGAACCAGTCCCTGCAGAAGGACATCATTCTCAGTAAAGCCGAGGGTCAGAGAAAAGCAGGAAGACTCAATGAGATATATTGATACTATGGCTGCAAGAATGAGCTCCAGCATATCTACTTTGTTAGGATGGCAAAGGACTAGACACTATTTTCTTCTGTTATATCTAGAGTGCTCTGAGTCAGAGACAATTTAATGGCACCTACAACAGTGACAACACTTTAGAGAGTTAGTATAAAGACAAATGAGGTCATTCCTGATAGTATATCAGGAAATTCTGATGTCTTAGAGAATTGTGCTCATATCCTAAAGCCCACATCTCTCAGGCAGTTCAAATCTACCAGTGCCTCTGAGAAAGATGGGCTATTTCCTCCCATGCAATTTACAGTCTCAGAAACCCAAAGAAATAGTTGCTAAGTGTTGCATCTGACTGTACAACATTGAGAGAAAGAAAGAGAGAGAGGAAAAAAAGGGAGGGTGAGTGAGAGACCATTATTAAGTATTATTATAAACTAGGATATTTGTCTACTACATCTTCCAAAGTACCGAGAGAAAAGTTATGGGATATTAAAACATGGACCTGGTACTTTCGGGGTCAGTTGACTACACATTTCAAACATAAGGAGATATTTTAGTCCTTTGGTGTTTAAAAATTAAATAAAAAAAGAAAGAAAATGCCTTGTTTTGTATGCATAAGGTATATTTGAGTAGGGCACATTATTGTGTCCGGCAGCTAAATGAAAGGTCAATGGTTCAAGTCAAGCCACAGACACTTCAGGAATTAAGCCTGGGAATATACTTCTGTAAAATCATTCCTTGGAGGGTCTATGGAGCACAATTCTATTCTAGCACATATGGATTTATCTCCTGTCAAGGACCTCTCCAGTATGTTAAAGAGCAAGGATATCAGTTTGAAGATTAAGCACGTAATCCAAGTCATGCATTTGGAAATTGGCCAATGAACAAGGAAGATCAAAGAAGAATTGAAGCATTTGATTTGTAGTGCTGAAAGAGAGTATTGAATAGATTAAGAACTGAAAAAAAACACACAAAAAACCCACACCCTCCCCCGCCTCCACATGTCTGTCTATCTTGTAGGAAGTAAAACCAAGGTGCTCATTAGAGGCAAGGAAGGCAAAACTTTGTCTCACCTACTTTGGCCATGTTACCAAGAGGAGCCAGTTCTTGGAAAAAGACATCATGCTATGAAAAGTAGAGGGTTAGTTAAAGAGGGGTCAACCTTCAAGGAGATGGACTGATGCAGCTTCTGTAACGATGAACTTGAGCAGAGAACATGCGTCTCTGCTGCTCATAGGGTCAGTATGACTCATGGCCCCATGCACTTGATGGCATCTTAACAACAACAGCAGCACCTATGGTAACTGATTGTTTAGTTTATGTAAAATCACCCTTTCCATCCTATCTCTTCCTGCCTCGTCCTACCTCAGGGCAAAGTAGACCCTCTATTTCTCCCCCATGTATTTTTCAGGACAGTGAAATATTTTAGAATTTCTTTAGGAATGTAAGGAGAGACAGGTCTTTAGAGAGGGACAACATGCTGGGCAGAGTGGAGGGACAGCGCAGGAGGGGAAGACCCTCTATGAGGTGGATTGATTCAGAGACTGGGGTAATTGGGATGGGTGTGTCAGAGGCAATGAGATCGGCACAGGATAGAGCAGGGTTTAGGGCTGTTGTACATAGGGTCGCTATGAGTCACAAACGACTCTACGGCACATAACAATACAACAACAACAGCTGGAGGGAGTTCTCATGATGTATTCTGTAGAGAGTTGTGCTCCTAACACAAAAGTCATGCCTCTCTAAGATGAGAATCCAGAAGCCTCTCTGAGGGAGAATGATGGGTAAGCTCCCATGTGATTTACAGCCTGTGAAACTCAATGAAGGGTCAGCTATGAGTAGGTTCTGATTTGACAGCAGGAAACAGAGAGAGAGAAAGTGTGTGTGAGAGAGATCTCAACTAGGCCAGGCAGAAGGTTTACATCTCATTATGGAAAAGAGGAAGCTACTGTGGCCTGAATTCTCGTACCTGCCTCCACAGGGCCTGTCCTCACCCATGCAGCCCACCTTCCACTTTTCTGTTAGTATTATGTGGGATACTGCATCACCCACATTGTCTGATTCTCCAGGAATGATGAAGTTTGGGTCGCTTTCATTACAAAGGCCTACTTGTAAAAATTTTGACAATAAGAGTTGGAGCAAAAAGATTTACCAGTCAATTAGATAAGCCAGAATGTGTCGTTCGTGGAACAATCTGCAGAATCTATCCCTTCATAGATTTTGAAAAATATTCCAAAGAGCCTTTGAAGATATTTGAAATGAATTCTGATTTTGAAAGGAAAAGATTTAGGTAAAATCTAAACATTTTTCAATCCGGCTGTCTTTATACGATCTCCTAAAAAACCCGGCCAATTTCTTGCATTTCAAATTTTCCTCCAACAGCACTAATTTCTCACTTACTTTTTAAGAGTGATTCTCCAACTGGCTTTGTACATAGCCGACTTACACTGCATTGGGATGGCTTACATTTCACATTCGTGCTTCAGTAAAGCTTGTTGAACTTTTACACGTTCTAACAATACAACACCCACTTACTTGGGTTTTTACACTGTGGTTAGCACTTTGACTAACTTCCTTTCCAGCTGCTTGCAAAAAAATTATGTATTTTTTTAATGTCTAACTCATATTAAAATAGGATTCATTTTGCATTAAGTTAATGTAGCTTAATGGAATTTGATATTTGCTGAGGAAAAAAAGAGATCTCACTCATCTTTTAATTTCTTGTTGAACTCTGCATGTAATTTCAATAAAATGCTTTGAAATTTACTCAGAGAAATGGACCCCAGTAACAACCTGAATTTATCTTTTGGGACAGTTACCAGAACATTGCTGAATTTAGTGGGCCATCACGTCTACTCTTATTATTGACTCTCATCAGTGTTTTCTGCATGGGCTGTCCTGGGAAGAGACCTTCACATTTTAGGTGCAAATAGAATGAAGCTTCTATTTGCTTGACTGGTGGCTTTGTGGAGAGTTGAAAAAGGGCTGGCTGGGCCAAGGTTACAACCACAGAGGCAGCGGTGTGAACAGCGAGCGGGAGAGAGGAAGATTATGTCCCAGGTTGAACAGAAACAGATCAATGACTCTCTAGTCAAGTGAACATGTCTCCTCTTAGGAATTAGCACTAAGATCAAGAAGAGAGGCTGCTGCACTTCTGAAGACAGAATAAAGATAGATGTTTATAGAATCCCAACCTGTCTTAGTCTCCCAGTGTTGCTATATCAGAAATACCACAGATGGGTGCTTATAGCTAACTAAAATGTATTTAATCATAGTTTAGGAGGCCAGGATTCCAAATTTAGGGTCCCAGCTCTCAGGGAAGGTTCTTTCAGTCTCTGAAAAGGCAGAGTGTGCAGGATGAACTTTCTCAGCTTCATTTAGTGTTCCTCTCAGTGTTCTTCACCAGTGTCCTCACAGCAGCCATCTGTCCACCATTTATGCTCACTTCTTTCTGGGCCGCTAATCTGCCCTTTCTGTATCTCCAGACTTACTAGGTTTAAGACATGCCTGTCTCTTACATGGTCTTATCACTGTACTAATTCTTTCTCATTGTTGTGAAGTTCAAAGCCATCCATAGCTGTCCTCCAGCAAGTTTTCAAAGGTTATAAATAGAATGGGAGGAGATTATGCGTCTTCTTCCCACTGAGCAGCTGGTAGATTTGGAATTCCTGCCTTTGGACAAGCAGCACAACTCCATCCCCACCAAGCCCATTAGCTCCCTGTTATAACAAAAGAAACCCTTTCCCAAACGAGATTACACCCCCAGTGGTGGTTTTGTTGCTTTTAGATCTTGTGTAAAGTAGTTTGCCTGGTAGCAACCTCATGTAGCAGAGTTCAACTCCCCAGATCACTAGGTCTTTTCTTCCTATTAGCTACTAAGTGGGTTCCATCTGCCAACCTTTCAAGTATCAACCAAGCACTTAACTGTTGCACCATCAGGGTCCTTATCTGCAGGTTTCAGAATGGGCATTTACAGCATATATTTTGGAAGATCACAAGTCAATGCATGACACAACCCTTCTGGATTATTTGGTGTAGGATGGCATGATTTTTAATGGAAGTCTTAGCACTAAATACAAAATGAACTACAATTTCCAAGACTCTCTGTTCCAGACCTCTTACAAAATTCCCCTTGGCAATAAGTGCTGATTTTTAGAAGTACTTGAATCAGTGAAGGGGTGAGGTAAAACTGGCAAGGACCAGAAAGATCTTGTGCCACTGGGAAGGATGTTGGAGAGAAAAATCATAGATTTAGGTTTTCTAAGTTGTGAAGCAATAAGAGTAAATAAGAAAAGAATTTGTTCTTCCAGGAGACAATAAACTCAGCAGACCACATGTGCTCTTGACAGACTCCACTTGGCTTTCCTTTAAAAAAATGAAGTTAAATTGGAGAAATTAATTAATGGGGGGGGGTGAGGAACTAAACACACACACACACACACACACACACACACACTCTTTTCTTCACAAATTTTGATTTATTGTCTTTCCTCTCTTAACCAGTGAATTAAAAAAAGAAATGGCCAAAAGCAAGTTATTTTTTGTTTTGACTAAAGGGAAATTTTTGAGGCCAAGAAGTAAACTACCTAGTCCTCTGTTTTGGAAAATGCTGTACTCATGATTTTCATAGGTCATTGGAAATCTGCTTTTAGGGAAGAGTGTTTGGAAGTTAAGAATGGAGATGGGAGAGAAAATGCAGTAACATTTTGCTGTTCAATTCCCACCAGATCGAACCCTGCCCTCTCACTTTAGGGTGATGTCCTGACACAGGGGCTGCCAGAATGGGCGGTGTCAGAGATGGTGGGCGTGGTACAGGATCAGGCAGTGAGCTTTGTTCTGCTGGGCATGAGGCTGCCATCAGTAGAAGTTGACTCAGTGAGGCCTAACAACATCAACCCACATTCTTTTCTTTCTTCTTTTTTTTTAAATGGTAAAACCTTTTCAGTTTCTAGCTCTTAGTTTCAGATTATGATGCAGAGCATTAGATTTGTACCTTTCCCCTAATGAAACAGAGTCAGTAGACTTGCAGTTAGATACGTCTCTGCTTGTTAACATCCTTTGAGAAGGAAAGTATGAGTGCAGGTATTGTTGATCAGCTGCTGTCCCAGCTAGATGAAGCTGCTCCTTGAAGGCATTGCATTCTTGACATTTCTTAAGAACTATCTAATCTCAGCTGGGATGAGGAAAAATCCCTCAAGTAGAGAGGCTAAAGGTCTTGATGTGGGACAGTGCCAGCATGCATGAGAATTGTGTGGTTTGAGAGAATTCAAAGGGAAAAGGCATACAGTGAGGGCTTACAGCTCAACACTTTCATTGCCATGAATTTGAACCAACTCACAACTGACTCTTCGGTGGTTTTTTTGGGATGTAAATCTCACAGGAGGAGATTGCCCATCTATTCCCCATGGATCTGCTGGTGGATTCAAACTTTGGGTTGGCAGAACAACTCTCAATGGACTATGCCACTAGAGTTCGCGGATAACTTATAAAGCAGGTCAATATTTAGAGGTATTATCTCATTTAATCTTCCCAATACTTCTGTGCTACTTCCTGTCTCTATTTGCCATACTGGCCGGTTTGCTGCTGGGGGCTTGCCCATGATGGACATGTTCCAGTTAAACTTCTGGGCTAAGACCCAGAAAAAAAATGCCCTGTGACCTCTACCTCCAAAAATTAGGCAGTGATAAGTCTATGGAACATAGCAGATATTGTCTAATATCATGGTGGTAAATGAGCCTTAAGGTCAGAGGACAGGCAAAATCCACTGACTCCAACAATGGAAGCATATCAGCCATCATAAAGGGGTACAAGACTGGCATCTTTCTGATCTATTGTTGCCATGAGTTAAAATTGACTTGAAGGAAACTAACAACAGCAATAATCTTACTGGGTAAGTATTAGAGTCAAGACTAGGGTGAAGTCAGTGAGTGCCAAAAAATACAGTACTCAGGACAAAGAAAATGCCATTAGCAGCCCCCGGACTACCAGGCACAGAGCAGACAATTTGAACCCGCGGCCGCTCTGCAGGAGAAAAGGCCTTGTGGTCTCTTCCTGTAAAGATTACACCTGAGTAAATCCTATTGAGCCAATCCTAGTCTGCCATATAGTCACTACGAGGCAGGGAGCTCTGGTGACCTAGTGGATAAGGAGTTGCAATGCCAACCCAAAGCAAAAGGTTCAAGTCCACCAGATGTTCCTTGAGAGAAAGACGGGCAATGTTCTTCCGTGTGATTTACAAACTCTGAAAATCCACTGGAGGATCGACAGAAACGAGTGAATTAGTCTAAGACAGAATCAACTTTACAGGACCTGACAACAAAACCAATTTTTTCCCTGTTTACATCTCTGAAATACAATATCATTGGAACACAAGGAAAAAGGAAACACTTTTCTACTTGAACAGGAACAATAAGACATTGTCATCTCTCTCACTCAATGTGCTGGGGATGTTCCTGTGAACAGTAACATTTTAAGGCAATACTTATAATCCTCATAATGAATTAAAAAAATCTACAATAAACAAAAGAGAAAAATTTGAAAAACAGGATCTGACTCTGCACTTGTGCAACTTTGCCTCATTAACCTTATCATAGTCCTGGTCCTGGTTCCAATAAACCTTTATTTACAAAAGAAAAACTTGTAGATTGTCAATATTCTTTTTAAAAAAAAATATTGCAATATTATTTAACTTGGTTACTGAGTTTTTGGTGTCCCTTCAAATTTTGCTGTAAAGATGAGTGTCTCACTTCATCCTAGTCCTGACTTCAAAGCCATTCATATTATCCTTATCTTCCAGCTTCAGAGACATGAAGCAGATTGATGTAAGTCACATACATGGCCCAGGTGGCTTACGAGTAGGCATTGTCATCACTTATGCAGATCTCTCTCCTAGTCGCTGCCCTTTTGGGGGTTACACCTGGAAAGCTCAGAAGTGGTGCATGATTGTCCCACTTTGGGATAAACTTCTGGTTAGTGTGTGCATAGGTTTTCTGGGAACACATAACACAGCAAATGTGATAAAGAGATTTCAGTCTCCATCTGCTTACCCAGTTACAAGTAGATGCAGCAAACTAGAACCTTGCCAGTTATACAGAGATGTATTGATATGTTGCATGCTTCACCACCACAGTAGAGTAAAACCTGGGATTATGTGTGTACCAGAAAAGGAAAGTTGGATATATTAACATTTTCAATATCTAGTACTTGTACTTCATTGCACCTATTAGTTAAGTGGAGTTGACAGAAAGAACTAATGAATATTGCACGGTTGAGTTCTGTCACTTTTTTGAAAAAGGAGGGACTGGACATGAAATAATTTATTTTAATACAAAGACAAGAGACTTTGAAATTTCATGAAAGGTGCCAGATTGGAAAGCTTGCTTCCACAGCGTCACCTCCTCTCCACATGGACTTGCAGAAGGTTCTCAATATGGCTTTTGCTGATTGATTGACAGCCTAACTGACTGCCAGTTAGTCCCAGAGCTTTAACGTACAAAGCAGGTAAATCACACATATTGGCACAAAGCATCTTACAACACACCCAGCTCTTTTGCATTTTGTCTTCATAAACAGTAAGTGGGTGAGCCAGATTTTTATTCTTGTATTTGTTTTCCTGCTGAAATAATCAAAGATGTTGTCATGAAATTTCCTACAGACTTGAGAACTATTCTCAAATTTTGGGTTTGGTTGTTTTCATAGCAAGACCTGGAACAAGTGATCACTAATTCTTTTCTTTATTGGCCAGGAAATGTTCAGCCATTACCTTTGTTATTGACTTGATCATGCCTTCGTTCTCATGATGATGGCTATGAAAACATTTCTCTCTGAATATACAGACAATGAATGGTGTTCTCCGTATTGTTTATTTGAAAGAACTCTCATGGCACAGTCTATAGGGAATTGAACTACTAACCCAAAGGCTGTGCCTCTGTGAAAGGAAAATGTCACCTCCCATATAATTTACAGCCTTGAAAACTCAATCAAAAGTCAACTATGAGTCGGTCCTGACTCAATTTATGGCAGTAAGTTTGACTTTTTAAAATTTATTTGAATAGGCATTCATTTTTCCTTTTACTTAAAAAAAAAGAAAACCCCACAGAAAGATTGGCTGCACAGCAACTCAGATAATGTCTGCAGGCTCGCCAGGCAACTGCTTTTGATGAGTCTCTACTGGAAATGCCAAAATGGACAGATGTCCAAAGGCTAACCCCAGGCTGTGTTTTACACTCAGATTTTTAGAAGGAGAGCCTACAATGATTATCCATTGAGTTTCTAAAATTAATTTCCAATTTGGTCATTAAAAGGGACAGAGAATAAATGAATCCTAATGTATTTGAGGAGCATAAAATTAGAATGGTGTGATCTGATAGACAGCAATTGAGTGCTATTAGCAATTCTTATCTGGGTAAAAAAAAGAGGGGGCATGTTTCTTTGAAATCACAATCTTCATTTTTGTACTTTGTAAATTATTAACAATTCTATTAGAAAAAATAATGAGTTGCAGATTAAATGGCAAAGGCATAGTTAGTCAAAAATGCCTTTTGATAAATTTGACATTGGTAATGTGATGTGTATGGATTAGAAATACACTGGTTGGTTCCTCGACTTAGCTCATTTTACTGCAATGGGAGATAGATCTGGCTCTAACGGTAAATAAAACCCAGAAGACTATTCAAAATCTTAAAATTGAGAACATTATGAATGTCAGATAAGCCTTAGCACTAATTTAATTCAAGAAGTAGCTGCTTAACCACAACAAAGGGCAAGATATAGTACTACGGCTTTGCCGACAGCACAAACAGGCTTGTGAACCGCCAAAAATTCAGAACTGGGAGAGAATAAAATCAATGAATGGGACCTTCTAAAAATCAAATCCCTGGGTACATTAAAAAAATTTTTCCAACAGAGTGAATAGAAAGCCCACAAACTGCTAAAAAACGTTTGGCAAGACATTTCAGATAAGTGTCTCATAGCTAAAGGTTACAAAATACTACAAGGCCTCTATAAGAAAAAGACTGACAAGCTAATCACAAAATGGGCAAAAGACATGAAAAGACTCTTCACAAATAATGACGTTAAGATGTCCAACAGACACAGCAATAGTGTTCAAAATCACTGGTAATCAGAAATATAAATTAAAACAAAAATGAGATAGCATCTTACCCCAGCCCAGTAGCAAAGTTTAACAGAACAACCAGTAATCAATGTTGGAGAGGATGCAGAGACGCTAGAGCTCTAACTGCTGGTGAGATTGTAAATGGTACAACTGCTATGGATGAAAGCTTGGCAAATACTCAAAAAAGCTAAATATAGAAATTCCATATGACTCAGTCATTCTAATGCTTGGAATATACCTGAAGGAAATCAGAGCTGAGACACAAACAGAGAAACGTCCAAACGACCAGCTTAAAAGATTATAAAGTTCAAAATTATTTGCTATATATTTGTTTAAATTTTCCCCTCTTAACAATTGGGATCTAGAGGGAAGAGAAAAGACCAGAGAGTGGCCAAAATTATTGGGGCAGCTATTGCTGCCAGTTTAGGGCCCGTGTCAGGAAAAGGAAGACCTACTCATAAACAGTGCCACCCAAAGGTAATAAAGGAGGTCAGAATTGCTTCCACTGTGGAAAGCTGAGTCACTTGAGTAGATAGTTTCACAGACGAGAGCCACAGATAGGCAAGGGAGTAGAGAGGAAGCTCCCACTCACTTGCTTTAAGTGTAGATCTGAAGGACACTTGGCCAAGGGTGGCCCACATCAGGTCCTCATGGCTGACAGGGCTGACAGGCCTCAGCTCCCAGCTGGAAACAAAGGAGGGCGCTTCAACTATTCAGATCTTCCCAGAAGAGCCATGGGTGAGCATTACCATTACTGCTAAGTGTATTCATTATCTCCTGGACACAAGAGTCCATTATTTGGTCCTAAAAAGCCTTCTGAGGTCCCAACTCTTCTCACTATTTCTCAGTTGTTGGAATTGATGGAAAACCTCATAAGCAGTTCATTACTTCATCTCTGCCTTGCATGGGGACTTCCGAGCTGTAAGACAACCCAGTGGTAGACAGAATTTGGTCCAGGATTTAAGAATAATCAATAATATAGTTGAGCCTCTACATCTTGTGGTTCCTAACCTGTATATTATAATAGACAAAGTACTAGTCAATAAGCCTTTTATTTTAAGAATACCTTCTCTCTGTAACTTGATTTGTGCCACTGTTAGAACCTCTACTTGGAATATTATTGCTTTTAATTTTTGACTCATGTACTTTTAACTTGTTAGTTAAATTTGTGTCTTCTAGGCTGCAACAGTTCCATGATGCATCTTCAAGGATATGAACAAGTATGGCTAAGCACACTCGACGGCACATAACAATTGATAACAGTGCATCTAAATTCCAAAATCAATCTCCACAATAGTTTATGTGTTTCCTATTGCCAAAGGGGCCATTTAGAGTAGTGAGAGAAGACCACCCTGAAACCTACAGCATCCCTTTTTAGCAGGAAATAGCTAAGAGAATATGCCATCCCCCTTTCCTTATGAATCAGAGTAAAATCTCTCTCAGGGAGGAGTGACAGGGAATGGCAAAGGACACACTGACAAAGGAGATTAATCAGAACTGTTTTTGACAAGCACTGTGGCAATGGGACAATTAAAACAGACTCTCAAGGAATATTTAACCTGAATCCTTCTGATCATATGGAGATTTTTGGAAGTATTTCTTTGAGTTTATTATATTTAATTTGTTTTATTTGTTTTTGTATAAAGGACACTCATCTAGATGATAACATAATTATGATAAAAACAAAAGGGGAGAAATATGAAAAGCCAAGCCAATACTAAGTATTTGTAATAAACTTAACGCTCTTTAAAAAAATAGCAATTAGAAGCTTTGAATAATATATGTATGTGTATCTCAATCATGTATCAATAATATAAAAGAAACTTTCTGCTAAAAAAAAGAAAATGCTGCATAAGACCACTACTGTGACAAAAAAGGGGTAACTGAGGAGTAGGTGGGGTGGGGAGGGGGATAACAGAAATGCGATAGGAACACTACCAAGATTAAGACAAGGGAGGATCAACCTGTGCAGAATCGAGACAAAGACAATACAAGATAAATCTATTTAAAAGGGAAAGGGGAGAAAGGGTGTGGAAGAAGAGGGAGTAGTGAAGAAATAGGCAAGATGCAACAGGGGCTTGAGGAAACTGGGTGATGAAAGTAATGATCAATAGTCATTCATTGCATATAACACAATGGACAGCAATAATTGTATAAAATTAAATGTACTTCATAGGGTCGCTATGAGTCACCTACGACTCGACAGCACTTAACAACAACAACAACAAGAATGAAACAATGTACATATGAATGATTGTATAAAAGTGAATGATGTTGTTGCAAACAGGGAGTATGCTGTGTGGTTGGAGGAGCTAATAAAACTTGTGGTTCTTCAGAGTTGAGATATATATGGGTAAGATGAAGACCTAAACTGAATATTGGAGATAATTTGAGAGTTACAAAAATTTTTGAAGGTACTAATTGTGCTAATCATTAATTAATGGCGTTTAAATGGAAAGAATAATTACAGGAGGCCAAGAATATAATAGGAGTGCTTGAGATGTTGTAGTGTATGTGCTATTATTAGAAGAATAGTACAGGTGGCCTTTGAGAGGGCTTCTCTCTCCAGTTAGTGTAGAAACTCCTTCTGACAACTCCTTTTTCATGTCATCTTTTCTCTCTAGCCTTCAAATATTGGACTTCCTCAACATTCTGTCTTGAGTTACCTCATTTTTTTTTCAGTCTTTGCTTTCCCCATGCCCATGTTGCTTAGAATAAGCAGAAGTTTCATAAATTTACGAGTTTAGCTCAGACTTATCTTCTAGCTCCAAAACCATACACCCAGCTGCCAGCTTGACATTGTTTCCTGGACAACAATGGATCACGTACACACGCACACACACACATACACACCCACCCATGTGTTTTATATTTTCATTTCCTTCTAAATTCAGTTTCCTTCCAATGTTTTCTAGTTCAAGAAATGACTACAAAATCCATTTAACTTTTTTGAGGCCTCTGCAAACCTGAAGATTGTTGGTCAGCACTGCTTTCCTTCTCCCGTGTATGATTTAGTCCATCATAAAGGTCGGTCGGTTTTCTTTCTAGGTCTGTCATGAATCTGACCCTCTCTTGGTATCCTAGGTTCTGTTTTCTTTTTTCCTTACCCGTCACAAGCACTTTCTTTCATTCATAGCACCTTGTCATTGTCATTTGTTGTTGTTGTTGTTAAGTGACATCGAGTCGCAGGCGACTCATAGCGACTCTATGAAGGAGAGTCCTTGACGCTCATTGTCCTCATTCTCATTAGGTGCTGTCTATTCCAGAATGTGGACAAGAAGACCCTTGGTGGTGCAAAGAATTAACTCTCTTTTTGGCTAACCAAACATTTGGAGGTTTGATTCTTTCAGAGTAGCCTTAGAAGAAAGGTATAATGATTTACTTCTGAAAGAGCAGCCCTGGAAAATTCCACAGAGAACATCTCTGCTCTCACCCTTAACATGAATTGGAACTGGTTTCATGGCAATAGGGTTGGCTTTTAGGATTTTATTTAGATAGAAATAAGTAATAGCAATAAGAGGAGGTCCAAAATAAAAGAACCTTGCCGGAAGAGAGTAGAACAGGACCGAGTTATTTAGTCTGGGCCTTTGCGCTCAGTTTGAAAATTGTGGGTTGATGCCCTTGAAAGCTAAACAAAGAGTATATACTTATCCTTAGAGAAATTAAGAAAATAAAGAAAATTTTATAAGCTTTTTCTGCAGGTGTGTGACCTGATGCTATGGATTTGGCTTGTACTCAACTCCTGGGTGACAGTGCTCCTCGCTTTACAATGTCTAATTACTAAAGAAAGGATACAGCCCTGTGCTCGTGATTGTACAATTATACATACAATAGACAGAGTAATTAAAAAAAACTTTCATTTTAAGCTTTTAAAAGCATGGCTTCCCAGCTGAAATTGGAAGAATAATTGCATACACCATGTCTTACCTGTGGGCAGATTTCATAGTCATTCATTTTCAAATATCTGATGTCAGTAATTTAAGTAAGACTTCCAGAACATTATTCCTCTGTGATACAATGTCGGCCACTCAATAATTTCAAATTGATTCATTGCTATACCTAATGGAAAAAAAAACATGTTAAGTACTTTCCCCGTTTTTCCTGAGGGAAAATGCTTGGGGAGCTCACTGTTCAATAGTTCTCTTGATGTCATGACTTAGTTTTACTAGCCTCTTCAATATGTTTTAAAGGGATTTGGAGTAGAGCTTTAACTATTTCCAAAAGCTGGTTGAGAAGACACAATATTTTGAAAAAAATTAAATTGCTTTATGTCTTAAAAACAGATTGTTTTTACCAATAATGATTCTGCAATGGTTCATTTGAAATAGCTTTAAATGCTTGTTGTTTTTTTTCTGTAACCAGGCTATATTATGGATTCCTGATGCCACAGTGGTTAAGGCTCTTGGCTACTAATGTAAAGGTCGGTGGTTTTCACTTTGGAGTTCTATAAAAGCAGAGACAACGAAGCTCTGCAGGAGAAAAGATTTAGTGATCTTCATCCATAGATTCCAAGCCAAACCTGCTGTGCTGAGGTCAATTCTGACCCACAGAGACTGTTAGAACAGCCTATGCACAGCAAAAAACTCCAACAGAGTAAAAAGGGAAGCCACAGACTGGGAAAAATATTTGGTAATGACATATCTGATAAGGGACTCATATATAAAAATTCATAGAATACTCCAGTACCTCAACAAGAAAAAGGTAAACAATGCAATCACAAAATGGGCACAGGATATGAATAGACACTGCACTAAAGAAGATATTTAGATGGTGAACAAACACAGGAGGAAATGTTCAAAATCCCTAGCTCTGAGAGAGATGCAAATAAAAATAACTATGAGGTATCATCTCACTCCAATAACAGCGAAGTTCAGCATAGCAATGATAACAAATGCTGGAGAGGTTGTGGAGAAACTGGAATCCTTATTCACTCTTGGTCTGAGAGTAAAATGGTGCAACCATTATGGAAGGCAGTATGATGCTTTCTTTAAAAAGTTCGAAATAGAAATACCATTTGACTCAGCAATTGCACGATGAGGAAAATAACCTGAAAAAAACAGGGCTGCCACCAAAATATATGCACATCTATAATTATTGCTGCATTATTCACATTAGCAAAGAAATGGAAGCAATCCAAGTGCCTATCAACAAATGAATGAATAGAAGAACTATGGTATATCATGACACAATGGAATACTATGCAGCACTGAAAAACAAGGAACTAATGAAGTATTTTACAACATGGGTGACCCTGGAGGATATTATGCTGGGTGCAATATTTCAGTCACAAAAGGACAAATACTGCATAACACCACTGTTATAAAACAGGACTGACATGAGAGTCGGGGGAAATTCAGAAAAGAGGGAATAAACAATGACTACTACATTGGAACAGATGAAGGAAAGAACTATTTAAAAGGAATATATGATTAGGCATGATACATATGACAACAGCCCAAGAGAAGAGGTACATTGCAAAGAGGACTGGGAGGGGAAGTGATTGTGCAACAATGAATGAATATTTAAAAAAAATGAACTGGGGAGGGGAACGGGAGATAGGGTAAAATGTGCAAAAATGAATAAATAAAAAAAATCTACCTTTCTATCAACTTTCATTAAAATAACAATTAAAAAATTCAAAAAGAACAGTAAACTTAGAACTACCCCTTAAGGTCTAAAAGTCTGAAACCATTATGGAAGCAGATTGCCATGTCTTTATTCCTCAGAGTGATTCAAGCCACAGACCTTTTCATTCACATAACACTTCACCATTGAGCCACCAGGGTGTCTCTTCTCTTGTCCCTACTCTTCCAGCTGTAGGATTGCAACTCATTGGAGGTTTTACTCTATCCAGTAGGGCTGTTGTGAGTAGGAATCCACTCTACAACCAATAAGAACACATGACAACTCCTTCTCCCATAAAAACACATATGCATAAATATAAAATGGAATATGATTGCTATATTCTTGCTGTTGCTGTTGTTAGATGCCATCAAGTTGAGTATGACTCATTACAATGTTATAAACAGCAGATCTGAACCCTGTCCTATCCTGCACCGTCCTCCTCAGCCCTGACACACTTGAGCCCATTGCTGCAGTCATTGTCAACCATCTCCTCTACGGTCTCTGTCTTATGCTACCTTAGCATTATGTCCTTTTTCAAGGAATACCTCCTTCTAGCAACATGCCCAAAGTATGAGAGATGAAACTTCACCATCCTAGCCTCTGAGGAACACTCTGGCTGCACTGTCTCCAAGACACATCTGTTCATTTGGCAGTCCATGGGATATACTGGTCCTATAGCAAATATTTCACAAGTGAACAGCTTTAATGGGCAGAAATTTCTTTTCTCATGGTTTTGGAGGCTCAGAGTCTGGATTTGGGGTAACGATTCTAGAAGCAGGCTCTGGAGGGAAGTCTTTGTTTCTTTATAATGTCGAACTTCATGTGGTTTTTTTATGTCTCTTCTGCTGTCTCTGTCAGCTTCTCTGTGCCTAATATGCTGGTTTTGTAAATCAAAAGTAATCATTTTACAACACATCAGACGCTGACATGACCCTACTAACAGAACAAAGAAATCCATTTGCTAATGGGATTACAACTGCAAGTATAGGAATTAAGATTTACTGCACATTTTGGGATTATAATTCAATCTAATGGGATTACAACTGCAAGTATAGGAATTAAGATTTACTGCACATTTTGGGATTATAATTCAATCTAATGGGATTACAACTGCAAGTATAGGAATTAAGATTTACTGCACATTTTGGGATTATAATTCAATCTGTAACAATTCATAGACATATTTCTTCATTGAAAATAAAATTGTTCACTACAAACAAAATAGCAAAAATTATATTCTACTTATTTTAGCTCCTAATTATTTATCACATGATTATTATTTTTACTATTTTAGATGCAAGGAACAGAATTAAAATTTAGCTTACTTTAATCCACAACAACAAAAAGGCGTTCTTGTAATTCAGAGAAAAACCGAGGGCTTTGGAGAGACAAGAAGAACAAAGGCAGCTCAGCGGGTATAACATGTTGACCCCATTGTGTCAGAGTGTAACTGTGCTCCGTTAGATATTCAATGGGTCATTGTTCAGAAGTACATCACCAGGCCTTTCTTCCAAGGTGCCTCTAAATAGACTTAAACTTCCAACATTTTGGTTAATGGCCAAGTGCATTAACTATACACATTACTAAGGGATTCCTGGGGGCGAGGGGTTGTTGTATGCAGTTGAGTCCAAAGCAACTCATAGCTGACCCTCCAGTGGGTTTTCAGAGGCAGTCAATTGCATGTGAGAAGATTGCCCATTCTTCTCCCATGGAGCAGCTAGTGCATTGGAACCATGTACCTTTGGGATTGCAGGATAAGTTTTTATCACGAGGCCACCAGAGTTCCCTCAAGGTGTTTAGACATCAAAAGGCTCATCTTTTGTTTTAGTGTTTGTCTTTTGATGACTCAAATTCCAGACAGAGAAAAGATGGCTTTTGACAACTTCTCACTAAGGGTATAGGCAGTGGGGAACAGACTTCCCCATGGGAATATCAAGATGTTCTTCCTGAAGTTAGGATACTCTTTGTGGCAAATGCCAAATGTCCCTTGTATCATCCTATAGTTGAATATTCTGAGGTGACATTTATCTCCCAACTTGTTTCTTTCAAATTCACTTCCTACAGTGGCTCCCAGAGTGATAGCCATCGAGTTCAGCCTGATTCCCTCTTTCCTGGTTTCACATCTTTCAGTGACTTCTTCAAGTCATAGTGCTTTTCCAGCCTTGCTTCTCAGCTCTCACAGCCTGGACAGCTCTGCCAACTGTTCATAGCACCATCGCTCTCATGGATGCTACGTATCTCCCACCTTAGCTCAGTCCTACTCTCCCCCACATGTGCAGTTAGGTCCCTGATTCTCTGGATTCCTGTCTGTGTGCATTTTCTCACTGGGTTTACCACATGCAGTTACAATTATGGGCTTCAGCCAAATAATGTGTCATTCCTTTTTGTACCTCTAGGCACAGCCCAGGAATCACCGGGTGGTAAAAGGATTTATTTGCTCTGCTCACTGGAAGGTTGGAGGCTTAAGCTCACTCAGAGGCACCTCAGAAGAAAACTTAGCAATCTGGTCCATATTTTAAGTACTGACTGTTTGGAAGTAGACTGCCAATTTTAAAAAAGAACTTTAACACACCTAAAATTGCTGTGTATCTGAATTGACTTACTCAAAGACGTGTGCATGTGTGTGTGTGTGTGTTAGATTAGATATAGCACAGTGCATGGTTTACGGTAAATGCTCAATAAATTCTTGCTGAATAAGATAGAGAGAGCTACGTTAGCCTAGTGGACAGAAAGTTATGCTACCAAGCCGAAGGTGGGTGATTTTAATCTGTGGCCCTCAGGCCAGGTTCAAATTGTTTTCCTGTCAAACATTCTTCTAGGTGGTATAGCACTGGTCTGTGCATTGCTGTACAGAGGTAACTTGTGGTTGCTGTGATGCTGAACACTGGGACACTGGTGTGCCAAACGTGGTAATGGCTACCCATGGTGGACAGTGTTTGCTGGAACTTCCCGACTAAAACAAGCTTGGAAGCAGGAGCGGCATCCACTTCCGAAATGACTTGCCTCTGGAAACTCTAGGTACCAACAGTGCTCAGGCCTTTCATTCATAGGGTCGCTATGAGTTGTCTACGACTTGATGGCACCTAACAACAACAACAACAACAACAACAACAACAACAACAACATATGAATTGACGTGTGCATGTGTGTGTGTGTTAGAGATAGCACAGTGCCTGGTTTATGGCAATTGCTCAGTAAATTTTTTTTAAAAATTTATTTTATTAATTTTAATGAACATTTGCACAGATTTTGGATTTTCATTCATTCATTGTTGCACTTTCCCCCTCCTCCCCTCCTCCCAGTTCGCTCCTCTCTTTGAAAAGCATTCTTGGTTGGTATACAATCCGCCCCCCCACCCCCGGCCCCGGCCCTGCCCCCCTCCCCCACCCCAAATGCACTCCACTATGCAACCTTAATTCTGGACTCCTGTGATCATCATAATATGCTATCACATATCACTTTTAAACTGTTCTCTCCCTCATCTGTTTCAATTCAGTGTACATCATCTACCTAGTTTTTCTCATTCTTACCCCAACCCTGATGTCAGTCACTTTCTACAACAGTGGCACCATGCAGTATTTATCCTTTTGTGACTGAGATATTTTACAAATCTTTGCTGAATGAATAAGTGAATGAATGCATTGTGCTCCCTTTAACGTTCCTGTATAGAGAACTATGGTAAAGCTTGATATTTATAACATAGGTCTTAGGTGCCGTAGAGTTTTCTACAACTGTGAACAATAGAGCAGGATTTTGTCCTATCCTATCTACGCCACCATCACTGCCTCTGTCATGATCAAACTCCAAGCTGCAGTCTCTATGTCAATCACCTTGGTGAGGCTTTTTCTTAATTTTGCTGATCTCTACCTTTGCCTGCTTAATGTCTTTTCCCAAAGTCTGGCTCCTGACAACGTGCCCAAAGTACGTGAGACAATGTCTCACCATCCTTGCTTCTAAGGAGCACCCTGGCTGCAGATCTCCCAAGACAGACTTGTCTGTTCTTTTAGCAACGCATGATACATTTAACACTCTTTGACCACATCACAGTTTAAAGGTATCAATTCTCCTTTGGTCTTTCTTATTAATTTTTAAACTTCCTGATGTGTAGAGAGCAATTGAAGATACCATGGCTCAGCTTGGGTGCACCTTAGTCTTTAAAATAACATCCTGGCCAACTGACAAGATGAAATGACTATTTGCTAGCATTTTTTTTTAAAGTGATCTAACGGAGAGTTGAGATTATTGAGTAATATCAGTAATATCACATGTAAGTGAAATCTTGATGAATATTATTTAAAAATTGCTAAAACACTACATCAGCAATATATCAACATCTAACAATTCAAGCTAGATTCAGAAGATGCCACGGCACAAGAGTTATCATTGCTGATGTCACATAGATGTTGACTGAAAGCAGAGAACACCAGAAATATGTTTACTTATATTTTACTGACTGTGCAAAGGCATTCAATGTGTGGATTATGGCAATTCTGGATACCATTGAAAAGAATGGAAATTCCAGAACTCTAAATTGTGCTCATGTGAAACCTATATATAGATGAGAAGTAGGTGTATAAACAGAACAAGGGGACTCTGCATGGATTAAAATTATGAAAGATATGGGCCATGGTTGTGTCCTTTCTCCATGCTTGTTCAGTCAGTATGCTGTGTAAATAATTTGAGAAGTTGGACTCTATGAAGAAGAATGTGGTATCAGGATTGGAAGAAAACTTACCAACAACCTGTGTTATGCAAACCCCACAATTTTTCTTACAGTAAATGAGGACAATTTGAAGCACTTACTGCAGAAGATCAAAGACTACAACCTTCACTAAGAATTATATCTCAACATCAAGAAGATAAAAATATTCACCACTGGGACAATAAGCAATATCATGATAAATGGAGAAAAGATTGTCATTGCAACAATTTCATTTTACTTAATTCACAATTATTGTAGCAGCAGTTATGAAATCAAAAGATGTGTTGCATTTGAAAAATCTGATGTGAAGGATATTTGTGATAGCTATCCCTTTTTAGAGACAAATTTGCGCCTAATCCAGGTCATGGTCTACTCAATTACTTGTTATGTTTCAAAGAGCTGAACAATGACTAAGGATGACAGAAGAAGAATAGATAGATGTCTTTGAGTTGTGGTGCCAGAGAAGAGTCTTGAATGTACTATGGACTGTCAAGAGAACAAATAGGGCTGTCATGGAGAGGGTGAAACCAAGTCTCTCCTTGGAGGCTAGGATTTTGAAGCTCTGCCTCATATACTTTGGGCACATGGCCAAGATAGACAGGTCTTTGGAGAAAGACATCATGCTCGGAAGGGTGGAGGGACAGTGCAGGAGAGGAAGACCACAGATGAGATGGATTGATATAGTATCTGGGGCAACGGGGGTTGGTGTGTTGGAATTAGTGAGACTGACTAAGGGCAAGTTTCAGAGCTGTTATACACAAGGTTGTTATATGTCACAGGTGACTCAATGACACTTAGCAACAACCACATATTATATTGGTTGTTTTTTTATTTAAGACTCTTGTTTAGATTTTAGAACAACAGTGTCTCTCTGGAGACTAAGGTCCGCTTGATACAGGCCATGGTTTTTGCAATCACTTGTTATGCATCAGAGAGTTGGACAATGACTAGGGAGGATAGAAGGAGAATTGACGCCTTTGAGCTGTGGTGCTGGAGAAGAGTATTGAATGTACTATGGACTGTCAAGAAAACAAACAGATTCATCGTAGAGAGGATTAAACCAGGATGCTCCTTGGAGGCAAGGATTCTGGGGCTTTGTCTGACATACTTTGGACATGTTGTAAGGAGAGAGAGATCTTTAGAGAGGGACAGCGCAGGAGGGGAAGACCCTCTATGAGGTGGATTGATTCAGTGACTGGGGCACTCGGGATGGGGTGTGTCAGAGGCAATGAGATTGGCACAGGATAGAGCACGGTTTAGGGCTGTTGTACATAGGGTTGCTATGAGTCGCAAACGACTCAACGGCACACAACAACAACAACAACAACAACTTGTTTAGAAGCAAAAAGACTTCTCAAAGGGCCTTTGTATTTAAAGTTTTTTGTTATTATATTTTGGAGGAACATTCTTATAAGAGATTTGGAAGCACGAGTGGCATCCATTTCCTAAACAACATGCCTCTGGAAACTCAATGAACTTTGATAAATGTTGATAGTTATAGAAATGCTTCAGACCTTTTGTTCATAGGGTCTCTATGAGTCGTTCTCGACTTGACGGCAATCAACAACATTCATTTTTAAAATTCTAACTAGCTTCTGATATTGATGAATTATTGTTCACCCAAATTCTTATTTTTTTAACCCAAAGGACTTTTAAAAAAAAAAATTGAATTATATTGAATAAGTAAAGCATGAGTTGCCAAAACCCAAACAAATCTGTCTCAGATACAGCTAGAGTGTTGCTTAATAGTGAAAATGCTAGATTTTGGACATGTAATTAAGAGTCGTATTTGGAAGGGTGGAGGGACAGTTCAGGAGAAGAAGATCCCAGGTAAGATGGACTGACACAGTAACTGGATGTAGGAGTGTCAGAGACAGTGAGATCAGCCCAGGATAGGGCAAGGTTCAGAGCTATTGTGCATAGGGTCGCTATGAGTCATAGCTGACTCGACAGCATATAACAACAAGAGTCTCTGGGAAAAGACACCATAACTGGAAAAGTACAGGAAGATGTTCAGTCAGATAGACTGATACAGGGGTCTCAAAAATAACAACTGTTGTGAAGATTGATTAGGATGATGCAGTATTTAGTCCTGTTATGCAGCAGGTAGTAAAAGTCAGAAGCTATGCCCTATACCTAATAATAGCATTAACAATGTATTTATTGTGCATCAAACCGCTGTTTCTTTTTGTTTGCTTTGACTTGTCCCTCACAATTTCAGAAGTACAGAGATGAAGACACACATTTTCATAATGAGTGACAGATACATTGTATCAGTCTATCTGATTGAACATCTTTCTCTTTTTTAACTGACACTGTACTTTCCAGTTATGATGTCATTGTTCTTTTCTAAATCAGAAATTGGGAAATTAAGGGGCTAACATGTAAAACTGTAGATTACTACACGTATTATTCTGTTCTCTGGACGTGTTATTGTGTATTGCTCCTGTTTGAGAATATTGACCTTGTCCCCCCTTTTAACAGCACTTTTGTAAGCACTTATGAATTTGTTAACAACTATCACCCCCAAATCCTCTTACGCCTTTTTGCTTTTCAAAAGAATTCTCAGTTTACATCTGTGCTACATAGCATTTTTTCCCCAAAGTGCATTATTTTATGTTCTTGTAAATTGAACTCATCGCACTTAAACTTGTGAGCCTCTGCAAGGTCTCTAGATTATTCTGTACTGTTGATCTAGTTTTCACTGTTTATGATTTTCTGCAAATAAGAATAAGATACAATTTACTCTGTGCTTCAGATCATTAATAAAGATATTAAATAGCATGTGCTTCAGTGTTTGCCTTCTGGCACCCTGGTTGTCCCAATCTGACTTGGGCCTATTAATAGTTATTCTTTATTCTGCCAGTTAGTTTGTATGCTCTTGTTAAAATATTGTGCTAATACTTCTTCCACAGAGCATAACGTGAAAGTTTTCTTAATTTCAGCATCAAGGACTGGATAAATCGTGTCAAATGACACCCTTTTATTTTCCCCTGGAATATATGTTTCTTTTTTTTAAAAAAAATTAATT